>NW_027721003.1:0-5354 GCF_054177405.1 Leptonychotes weddellii | reverse complement strand
TTTTTTTCTATTTATTTATCTATTATTTTCACATATAAATTTGCATACTTTGTGTATTTCTATTCTGATCTGTATACTACATTTCTCTTTTTGTACCATTTGCAAATACTTTTGTTGTTTCTCCTTTATTATTTAACTAAAAATTATACTGTGATTAGTCTTCCATTTTAAACATTTTTGGTTTTGTTTGTTTTCATATTCACTGACTTTTTGTCACTGTAGTTTCTAATTGATGTTATAATTTTTTTAAGATTTTATTTATTTATTTTGAGAGACAGAGAGAGAATGCAAGAGCAGAGGGAGGGGCAGAGGCAGAGGGAGAGAGAGTACCTCAAGCTGACTCCATGCTGAACCCGGAGCCTTATGTGGGGCTGGATCCCACAGCAATGAGAACACAACTTGAGTGGAAATTAAGAGTCAGATATTCAACTGACTGAGCCACCCAGGTGCCCCTTGATGTTATAATTTTTTTGTTAGTCAATTAAAAATATCTTACTGTGAGGGCACCTTGGTAGTGCAGTCAGCTAAGCCTTGGACTCTTGGTTCCGGCTCAGGTCATGTTCTCAGGGTGGTGAGATGGAGCCCTGCGTCCAGCTCTGCAGGGAGTCTGCTTGAAATTTTCTCTCCTCCCCTGCCCCTCATGCTTGTGCTTTCTCTCTCTCTTTCTAGAAAAATAATTTTTTTAAAAATCTTATTGTGATTATATTTGTATTAGTTGAAATTGATTAAGGAACCTGAAGAAATTTATAAACATAAGTAATTAGCCTTCTCCTCCAGGAACATGCTTTTCCATTCTTTAAACCTCTTAAAATACTTGTATCTTAATTTATATTGCCAATGACCACCATACTATTTGATAACGTTTTATTTGAGATTTCTCTATAAATATACATAGGGGAGATCATTTTACAAGTTTTAAGAAGTTAGATTTTGGGACAGTCTTTTAAAAAAAAGATATATTTATTTATTTTAGAGAGAGAGAGCATGAATGGGAAGGGCAGAGGGAGAGAGAGAAAAATCTCAAGCAGATTCCACCCTGAATGGGGAGCTCAATGCAGGGCTTGATCCCAGGACCCTGAGATCACGACCTGAGCTGAAACCAAGAGTCAGAGGCTTAACAGAACTGCACTACCCTGGTGCCCCAGATTTTGGGACAGTCTTAATCATTTCAGTTTAAAATATCTCTTTACAAAAAGAAATTATTTGCGTTTTTAACTCAATAGCATTGACATATTTTATCTTTGATGACAAAATTGCATATGTATGTAAATTAGACAGATAAAGGTTATTTGGCAACAAGATTATGTTTAAGATTGATGAGTGTGAATACAAAATATTTACATATTTGAGTTAAACATACCAAAAATGATGTGCATACTTTCTGTCTAGCCAATATCTTTGAAATGTCTTTCAGATGTTTTTAAGATATAAAAAACATATTTTTATTGAATTAAAGGAACTCTTTTTCCCACTAACTTATGAATTATTTAGATTAAACATAAGCCTAATTCTTTTTGGTAGGGGGAGGGCTTTAGGTGAATTTTAGTTACTTTACAAACTCTTTGACATTTCCCAAACAATGATTTTTTTGTGTGTGATATTATGTGTTTAAAAATCTGTTCCACAAGGGCGCCTGGGTGGCTCAGTCGTTAAGCGTCTGCCTTCGGCTCAGGTCACGGTCCCAGGGTCCTGGGATCGAGCCCCGCATCGGGCTCCCTGCTCGGCGGGAAGCCTGCTTCTCCCTCTCCCACTCCCGCTGCTTGTGTTCCTCTCTCGCTGTATCTCTCTCTGTCAAATAAATAAAATTAAAAAAAAAAAATCTGTTCCACAGACAACTTGGGGGTAATGAAAAGATAAATGCCTCGGATATTAAAGAGGTCAGCCAGGTTTTGTTAGTAGACCCACATTGTGATCTGACACCAATTATTTAATCTTCCTGTATATAAAATTAAAGCATCTATGATTCACATCGGTTTACTACATATGCAGCATTATTTGGGGAATCCACTCCATTCTCAGTTAATTTGGCTCTGATGAGACAGAAACTCAACTATTTGATGATGGAAATCATCCAGATCTAGCCAATAGTTATTATATCTCCATTGCCACAATTATTCATTCACTAGTTAAAGTGACCCAAACTAGGCCAAACCAAATTGATTCTGGAAATTTTGCTAGAATTGTTGGGAGAGAAATATGCTTTTACTGAGGTTACAAAATTAATGGGAAGTAAGCTTAATGCTAGTGCACATCTTTATCAAAACTCTGGGCCACTATGTCTGAGAATCAAGTCAATAAAGGACAGCCATGGAGGGGAAAATGAATAAAAAGATGAAAGCGAAAATATTCTTTTGACACCCCTGGGACTTGAAATTGAGCAGTGCCTACAGGTGGTCATCACCTTGGAATCCTCTATGACATACACCAATACTCTCTCCCTTTTCTGTATAAGCTCATTTGTGAGGAATATTTGCCATATGTAACACAGCATTCTGATTTATAAAATACAGTCTTGGATTAGATAAAATTTAGAATTTATTATTCTAATAATGGTTCTAGATTCTGAATCCATTTACAGAGGGAAAAAAAGATTTAAAATTCTTATGAGGAATGACACTTCACGTATGAAATTTAGCTTTCTTTGAAAGCTAGTACTTCTTTAGGCAAATAAGTTTTGAATGTTTACTTAACAGAGTGATTGACTATACTTATCTGATGATGACATTTCAAATCTTGATTCAGAGTTGTCCTAGTCAGTTTGGACAAATTACCTAGACTAAGTGGCTTAATATTTTTCATAGTTCTGGAGGCTGGAAAGTCCAGGTTCAAGGGGCTGTCAGATCCAGTGTTTGTTAAGGGTTGCTTCCTGGCTTGAAAATAGCTGCTTTCTCCCTGTTTTCTTACCTGGGAGAGAGAGAGAGAGACCAAGCACACTCTCCTTTCTCTTCTTATAAGGGCACTAATCCTGTTCATTGAGAGCTCCACCCTCATGACCTGATTACTTCGCAGGGGCTCCACCTTCTAACACCAGCACAGTGGTGGTTATGATTTCAACATATGAATTTGGAGGAGACCCAAGTATTGAGTTGATAACAAGAATGCAAGATAAATAATTTAACTAAAAAGAAAAATAATATTTTTTATGGATCTCATTACTGACATAGTCCAACTGTCTATCATCTCTTACCTGGATTACTGTTATAATCTCCTGTTTTTTCCATTTCTGTGTTACCAGATAGTTTTTTCTCAACAGAGTATATGAAGTTAGCTGCTTTAGAATATGAATCATGTTACTCTTCTCAAAACATTTGCTTTGGCTCACTCAAAGCAAATTTTAAAAGCCCTAGTAATGTCTTCTATGGTCCTCTAAGACTCTAAGACTCTTCTATGGTCCTCTAAGAAACTACTGCTGTGCCTCTACCCTGCCATAGTGGATTCCTTGCTTTTCCTAAAATATACTAGGTATACTCCTCTCCTGGGTTCTTGCATCATTCTTTCTGCAAATATATCCATGGCTTTCTTACCATCTCTTTTAATGTGATGCACAAATGTCACTTTCTCAGTGAGGATTTCTCTGACTACGGAATTTAAAATTGCAAAATCCCCTGGAATTCCTATCTGCTGTCTCTGCTTAATTTTTTCCTATATCACTTAGCTCCAATTAATATGTTATATGGTTATTTGTTTACTTATTTTTACTACTTCCTTCACCCCTAACCCCTGTCAGAATGCCAACTCTTTGTGCCCATGAGGGCTAGATTTTTAAAATATCTATTTTGTTCATAAATGAACACTCAGTATCCATAACACTAACTTGCAAACAGTTAGGGTTGAGATATTTATTGACTTAAAGGATTAATGAATGTACTGGTTAATCAATGACATTAATATTCACGTAGTTGGTAAATAAATATTTGTTGGTTGATACATAAATGAATAAATGGTTGAATATATATAAAAGGATTATATTGATCAGAAGTCTCCAGAAAAACAGAACCAATGAGCTATATAGAGATATATAAGAAGAGATTTGATTGGTTCATGTGATTATGGAGGCTGAGAAGTCTCGTGGTCTGCCATTTGTAAGCTGGTGTGTAGTTCCAGTTCAAAACAGAGGACCCAAGAAACGGGGGGAGTGGGGGACGCGATGATGTAAGTCCTGCCCTGAGTCCAAAGGCCAGAGAACCAGGAGCACCAATGTCCAAAGGCAGGAAGAGATGGATGTACCAGCTCAAGCAGAGATTAAATCCACTCTTCTTCCTTTTTTTTCCCTTCTTTTAAGATCCTCAATAGATTGGATGATGCCTGCCCATGTTGGTGAGAACAATCTCCTTTGCCCTCAGTCTACCTATTCAAATGCTAATCTCTTGCAGAAACACCCTCAGAAAAACACTCAGAAATAATGTTTTCACAGGTATCTGGGAAACCCAGTCAGTTTGACACATAAAAATAAGCATCACATAGATAAATGAATTGCTGATATACTCTGGCCATATCAAGCAGAAAGCAGTGTATTATTATGCTGCATAGATTTTGCAGTTTAATGGCAAATTGACAATGCCATCTTATATTTATACCCCTTATATTTTTTTCAAAATATCTTAGTATCTTTCATACATAAAACATCCTTATGAGGTGATCTGCCAGTTATCAATGTATTCTTCAATTTAAATTTAATCTCCTTTGCCCTGTTTTATGATACCACAGCTAGAACCTATAAAGCTTTCTTCTTTGCCAGCTGGCACAATATTCTGGTTTTGTTTTTTTTTTTTAGATGATGCAGGATGACCATTGAAGGAGAAAAGTGTTTCCTTAACTGCTTCAAGTGTGCTCCTCTCTTCTGGCTCCTGCATGATTCAGCAACCAGGTGTGTGGAACATCTAGGGTAATCCCTCCCAGTGGATTTCAGTAACACCCCAGTGGCCACTTCTTAGAGAGTTCCTCTGGCATCACAATGGGTGCTTTCCCATTTGCCAGCCCCAGCCTGTGGCATCTTCATAAATGTCACTATTTAGTGGGCATAGCCTATCCAACAAAGTCTTAATTTGGTGTGTTGAGGGTAGTCATGTACTTCTTTCTTGGACCCTCTGCCTCAGCCATGGAGATAGTGGCTGTTCACTAGATCTGCTATTCCTGTAATCTTTGCAGTTTTTTTATCTTTTAAAAATTAATGACCTATTTCTACTTAGGGCTATATTATATTATTTTTTTCCATTAAAATTACAGAGTGGTTTTGTGCCCTGACTCTAATCTGACTGACAAAAATCAGCATCAGATGTCCTGTTTTACCAATGAGGGGCAGCTCAACTTTATGTGAGCCTTAGGTGTCTCATCTGAACAATAAAATGTAGTTA
>NW_027721002.1:0-320 GCF_054177405.1 Leptonychotes weddellii | reverse complement strand
TTTCTCACAGTTCTGGAGGCTGGAAATCCAAGACCAAGGTACTGGCAGATTTGGCATCTAGGGAGAGCCCTCCTCCTGGCTTGTGGACAGCTGCCCTCCCCCTGTATCCTCACATGGTGGAGAGAGAATGAGCCAGCTAGTTCTCTGTGTCTCTTCTTTCAATGGCACTAACCCTATCATGGGGGCTCCACCCTCATGACCTAATTACCTCCCAAAGGTCCCAAATCCACATACCATTTAATTGGGGATTAGGGTTTCAACAAATGAATTTTGGGGGAACACAAACATGTAGTCCATAACACCCGCACAGAGCCAACACA
>NW_027721001.1:0-320 GCF_054177405.1 Leptonychotes weddellii | reverse complement strand
GGGATCGAGTCCCACATCAGGCTCCCTGCTCAGCGGGGAGTCTGCTTCTCCCTCTGACCCTCCCCCCCTCATGCGCTCTCTCTCTCTCATTCTCTCTCTCAAATAAATAAATAAAATCTTTAAAAAAAAAAAAAAAAGAATATTTGTAGTTACTCTTCCAAAATTTTATAATAGCTGCTTTAAAGTCTTTGTCAGGTAATTCTTATCTTGCCATTGGCCTCTGTTAGTCATCTTTCCCCATGAAAGTTGAGATGTTTTTTTGTGGTCTTTGCATGCAGAATGATTTTTTTTTATTGTATTTTGGATGTTTTGAATATTCT
>NW_027721000.1:0-320 GCF_054177405.1 Leptonychotes weddellii | reverse complement strand
GAGTCTGTGCCCGTCTGCAGCACGCGAGGCTGTCACTCACCGGCGGTGTAGGATCCCCACGGCCAGGCTCCCTCCCGCTGCCGTTTATCCTCCGATATCTTTCCGCAGAATCACGGCTCCACGCTTTGTACGTACCTCAAAACCAACCGCCTGCAATATTCTGTTTGTAGAGATCCAGATCTTCTTACATCTCAGGCTGGTTTCGTGGGTGCTCAAAGTGGTCTGGTAGATATCTAGCTCAATTCCGGGGACCAGTTGAAATAGGGTCCCCTACTCCTCCGCCATCTTTCTCCCGACCTAAAACTTTTAAAATGTAAAAT
>NW_027720999.1:0-320 GCF_054177405.1 Leptonychotes weddellii | reverse complement strand
TTTTTTTTTTTAAAGATTTTATTTATTTATTTGAGACAGAGAGAATGAGAGACAGAGAGCATGAGAGGGAGGAGGGTCAGAGGGAGAAGCAGACTCCCTGCCGAGCAGGGAGCCCGATGCAGGACTCGATCCCGGGACTCCAGGATCATGACCTGAGCCGAAGGCAGTCGCTTAACCAACTGAGCCACCCAGGCGCCCTGTTTTTATCTTATTCTATTTTTTCTTCCTTCCCCTATGTTAATCAGTTTTGTTTCTTAAATTCCACATAAGAGTGAAATCATATGGTATTTGTCTTTCTCTGACTGACTTATTTTGCTTAG
>NW_027720998.1:0-320 GCF_054177405.1 Leptonychotes weddellii | reverse complement strand
CAAGTATTTTCCTTTTCCTGTTCCATTTACTTGTTTATTCCCTTTTATCCCATAGCCAACCTGTTCCCCTGCCCTTAGCAGAGGCTAGTGTGTTTTATAAATATCTTGAAACGTCTATTTGTTGTTTTGTGCAGATAGCTTTCTCTCAAAGAATTTTTTAACAAATTAATAAATTTTAAAATTTGGGTAATATTGACCATTGAATTATTACATGTTGCTTTGTCTCACGTAAATAAAAACATAAGCATAATCTCCCTTCTCCTTTTTTTTTTATTCTTATGTTAATCCCCATATATTACATCATTAGTTTTAGATGTAGT
>NW_027720997.1:0-320 GCF_054177405.1 Leptonychotes weddellii | reverse complement strand
AGGACAAAATTGGGCAATAACAGCCAAGCTGCCTGACAACTTATTCTTAGCCGCCTGGCTCCTGGTGGTGGGCAAAGGGAAGGAAATTCATGCCCAGAAATAGAGTAACAGTGTTCTCTGTAGGAATTTCTGCCAAGCATTGCTAAGAGAGAAAGAAATCGCCTTAAGCCTCCTTTGGATTTCTCTCTGTCTCCTTCTAAATAAAATTAGGATCAGTCTGAGAGCTTCCTGGAAGCCTGTCGTAGCCCAGCGCCGACAAGGACCCTTTCGAGAGAAGTCAGGGCAGAGACCCTTGTGAGCCCCCTCCCCTGCCTCCTCTT
>NW_027720996.1:0-320 GCF_054177405.1 Leptonychotes weddellii | reverse complement strand
TGGAATTATGTTCAGCTCATACATACTCATGGCAAAAAAGTACAGCAAATTGTGGTATAAAATACCATTAACTCTTATTCATAGAAAAGTGGACCAAAATCCTAATAGATATTTACATTTGTTTCAGTTTTGCCCTTTTTGAAACATCAACTCCTTGACCATTTACAGATAATGGTTTTTACCACTTTATGCAGAAAAAATTTTAATTGAAAATTTTACTGACATAATTATAGATTCACATGTTTTAAGAAATAATACAAAGAAGAGCCAAGATGTCCATCGACAGATGAATGGATAAAGAAGATGTGGTATATATATAC
>NW_027720995.1:0-320 GCF_054177405.1 Leptonychotes weddellii | reverse complement strand
TTTTTTTTTTTTAAAGATTTTATTTATTTATTTGACAGAGAAAGACACAGCGAGAGAGGGAACACAAACGGGGAGTGGGAGAGGGAGAAGCAGACTCCCTGCCGAGCAGGGAGCCCGATGAGGGACTCGATCCCGGGACTCCAGGATCATGACCTGAGCCGAAGGCAGTCGCTTAACCAACTGAGCCACCCAGGTGCCCTCTAGTCTCTCCTGTTATTTATTCTTTGACCTATTGGTTATTAAGGAGTGTGTTTATTCCATATATTTGTGAATTTCCCAAATTTCTTTCAGTTGTTGATTTCTAATTTCATTTCATTGTA
>NW_027720994.1:0-320 GCF_054177405.1 Leptonychotes weddellii | reverse complement strand
GGTGGGGGGAACTGTGTGTGAAAGGTGAGGGGGCTGTGTGTGAAAGGTGGGAGGGGCTGTGTGTGAAAGGTGGGGGGGAGCTGTGTATGAAAGGTGGGGGGGCTGTGTGTGAAAGGTGGAGGGCTGTGTGTGAAAGGTGGGGGGGAACTGTGTGTGAAAGGTGGGGGGAGCTGTGTGTGAAAGGTGGGGGGTCTGTGTGTGAAAGGTTGGGGGGCTGTGTGTGAAAGGTGGAGGACGTGGAGGAGATGCCAACTGGCTATACTTCCTGCTCCATTTTTCTGTAAACCCACAACTCATCTAAACAATAAAGTCCATTCATT
>NW_027720993.1:0-320 GCF_054177405.1 Leptonychotes weddellii | reverse complement strand
TTGTGGGCGCCTGGGTGGCTCAGTTGGTTAAGCGACTGCCTTCGGCTCAGGTCATGATCCTGGAGTCCCGGGATCGAGTCCCGCATCGGGCTCCCTGCTCGGCAGGGAGTCTGCTTCTCCCTCTGACCCTCCTCCCTCTCATGCTCTCTGTCTCTCATTCTCTCTCTCTCAAATAAATAAATAAAATCTTTAAAAAAAATGATTTTGTAATCTGTTAGGTATTTCTTTGGGTATTTATGCCAACGAAGAAATTTAAAAAATAAACTTGCACTGCTCTATTTGACTTTCTATTGTGGAAGACTAGGATTTGCAGTTACCTT
>NW_027720992.1:0-5357 GCF_054177405.1 Leptonychotes weddellii | reverse complement strand
TTGAGACTGGATAATCTATTTTTGTGTGAGCCAGACAGCAAGCCGTTCTTAAACTTCCATACCAAAAAATTCTAGGTGTACGTTTCCAATACTAAAGTTTGAAGGAGTAAGAATCCACTTGGATGGGAGGGTACCCTTTATTAACGATGTCTTAAATTCTCTACCTCTTAGCCCTTCACAATTCCTGGACTGTAACTTCTGTAAATAGCAAATGGGATTTTCAACTTTGGACAAAATTGGGAGTTGCAGTGAGTGCAATGTAAGGGGGAGAAGTTGGAAGCCCTCTTGGGTTTTCCCAAGTTAACCCTGGTAGGAAAATAAAAACTTGAGATTTCAAGTATGCTGTTAGAACATTCTTTTTTAAGATTGATATGACAGCATAGCAGGGAGAGAGGCAGAGGGAGAAGCCGGAAGCCTGACGTGGGACTCGATCCCACGGCTCTGGGAACATGACCCCAGCCAAAGGCAGATGCTTAACTGACTTAGCCACCCAGGCACCCATGGGAGTAAGAACATCTTAAATCACCCAGCGGTGTGTCATAAGCCGCTGTACATTATGTGTAGATAGTCCAGGTATACATGACAGTGGCTTCCTGCATAACTTTGGGAACTCTGCCTTAGTGGTAGTTTATTTCTGCCCTAGAAATCCACTTAAACTTGAATGTAAAATACTAAGTTGGAGTACTGAACTAAGGGTTTCTTTTTAAGTTAGACACTGGAAATACTATTTTTTTTTAAAGATTTTATTTATTTATTTAACAGATAGCGAGAGCAGGAACACAAGCAGGGGGAGTGGGAGAGGGAGAGGCAGGCTTCCTGCCAAGCAGGGAGCCCGATGCGGGACTCGATCCCAGGACCCTGGGATCATGACCTGAGCTGAAGGCAGACGCTTAACGACTGAGCCACCCAGGCGCCCGGAAATACTATTTAATGGACTGTTTTCAGTGACTGTCTCAACACCTTAGAGTGGTAATAAAATGCTTGGGCCAGAAAGGGCAAAAACAGCTATATTAAACCTTTGGAGGTGGTGATGAAAAATCCTTCCTTAGATACAAGGGAACATTTACTTTTAGATGGGAAGGATTTCACTATTGGAAAGTGACGTCCTTTTCCATTCCTGATGTTTTACAGTTGACTTGCCTAACTCTAGTTAAGCCAGGAACTCAAATCCAAGTGTCCTGCCAACTATGGGTTAGATACCTCAAGATCACCGTTTTATTAGATTCCTTTTCAGCATGTCCTCAAACTAGTGCTTTCAAGCAGGCTATTTGCTGAATATTCAGCAGAATAAGAACAGGCCTTTTGCTAAAAGTGAAGCTGGGTTTCAGAGATCAGTCTTGGTCTTTCCCACACTTTGCTTTACACTTAATAAAACCCTTGATTTGAAAACCTCGAGAATAATTTCACTGAGGGGCGCCTGGATGGCTCAGTTGTTAAGTGTCTGCCTTCGGCTCAGGTCATGGTCCCAGGGTCCTGGGATCGAGCCCCCACATCAGGCTCCCTGCTCAGCAGGAAGCCTGCTTCTCCCTCTCCCACTGCCCCTTGCTGTGTTCCCTCTCTGCTCTCTGTCAAATCTTTAAAAAAAAAATTTTTTTTCACTGAATAAAAATCTAGTGGTGGTTTGTGCGATAGGACTTGCACAGTTGTATTATTTCTCCCAAAGCTGCGCTGTCTTGACAGGCTTGCAGCTCTATGTAGTCTTGTGAATCTCAAAGATTTCAGCTTATATTGTTTAGTTTTCTCAGGATCTCTTCTATAGGGGTTCCCTACGAATTCATGGGTTTAGCAAATGCTCGCTGCATACAAGTTGAAATTTGACCAAGGAAAATGCTCTCTGTGTGTTGGTCTTCAACAACCTTGCTATCAGTTGAGTTCGGGAAATGAGTTTATCACTCATGGCCTCAAACCTTGTTCTACACTGAACAAAACTGAGGCCAATTGTAGTTTGTGGCTCCTGTTCACTTCTCTTGATTACCGGTTAGGTACCAGCGATGCGGGGGGGAAATGTGACTGGGAGTGGAGTTTTGCTTTTGGGATGTTCTAGGAAGGGATAGGAGAGGTGATAAAGATCTGTTCATGTATCTGCATCCAAGACAACTCATTTTTATCACCTATTCAACTTAATGTTCTTTGTCCACCTAGAGTTAGTTCCTCATCTAACTGCTAGAGATACAGTTCTCACTTGCAGTGTTAGTCTAGATGCCAGAAAGTCCATGGGAAGCAAGAGACCTATATTCTGCTACAGTCTGTGGGTGCAAGTACCCCACCTGCCTTTTAAGGAAATGTTTCCCTTCTACTTAGGAATCCAATAAAAGAAGGGTTTCTGTTAATACATTCTTCCTGAAAGAGTGCTCGTACCTGTGTGCAAAAGTGTGCTAAAAGAGGGGCCCCTGGCTGGTTCAGTCAGTAGAGCATGTGACTCTTGATCTTGGGAGTTTTAAGTTTGAGCCTCATGTTGGGTGTAGAGATTACTTACAATTTAAAATAAAAGGTGCTAAAAACTTGCTTCAGATACTGAAGGCAGTAGGTCGCAGGTGCCAGTCTATCCTGATTCCACTCCAAGATAGTTTTTGCCAGTTCTTGGTGAAATGAAATAAAAGAACAGCACAGTGAATTTTGCATAATTTAAAAGATTATATGCCCTCGGTGTGTATAAAGATGTTACAGTGGACTGATTCAGAGTGTGGCTCTGGAGACAAGACTACTTGAGTTCAAATCGCTCCACCACCTACTGGCTTGTAACCTTGGGCAACTAATCTATCCTCATCTATAAAAATAGTGTTAATTACACCCATCTCTGAATAGTTAGGAGGATTACATGTTAAAGTGCTTAAAACAATGCAAACACTTGCCTAGTGCCTATAATGCTATTTATTGCACAAACAAAATTGGAAATGACCTAATTGCCCATGAAAGGAGAGTGGTTACATTATAATAATGCAATAAAGAATGCAGGAGGTAGGAACTGACATGGAATAACATTCAAGTAAGTGAAAAATGCTCTAGAGAATAATGTGTATGTGTGCATAAACATGCGGAAAGGTGGACTCCTGTTTAACATTGGCTGCTTCAGGAGTGTAAAGGGGAATGTATTTTAATCTTGGGGGATGGGGGGCCCTCAGAAGTTGAGTGGTAAATTTCGCTCTCCAGCCAGTAGGTCTCACCCAACCCCTGTAATTGATTCTGGCATCTACTCTTCTGACCACCAAACACCTACCAGGACTCCTCTTAAGGAATATTTTTACCTTCAGAAAATTCTGGTTTTAGTGTTTCCCAAACTTTGTCCTCCAAACCACAACCACTGTGAAAAGGATGCTGTGGTCACAAGAGCTCGGGAGGTTGTTGTCTCCCTCGTGGAGACTTACAATGTGCACTAGCAGGTTAAAAGCTCTAAGAAGTCTTGTTTTGAAGAACTGGTTTGATGTTTAACGCAGTGTTTTCCAATAGAAACAATGTTCAAGCCACGACCTCTCCCCTGCCTCTCTGACTAGCACTGCTGATGGTGCTTGATTCCAGTATTAATTTTTTTTAAAGATTTTCTTTATTTATTTAAGATAGAGAAAGAGCGAGAAAGCCGCAGAGGGAGAGAGAAGCAGACCCCCTGCTGAGCAGGGAGCCCGCCATGGGGCTCGATCCCAGGATCACAGGATCATAACCCGAGTCGAAGGCAGACGCTTAACCAACTGAGCCACCCAGGTACCCCTCATTCACCTAATTTTTATTACAGTATATTGTTATAATTGTCCTATTTTATTATTGTTAAGCTCTTACTGTGCCTAATTTATAAATTAAACTTTATCTTAGGTATATACATTTAGGAAAAAACATGGTATATGTAGGGTTCAGTATTACCTCCAGTTTCGGACATCCACTTGGGGATCTTGGGATGTATTCCCCACAGATAAGGGGGAGACTACTGTAGACACATTTTATATGTTTTTTTGACATTAATTTTTACTGTGAATTACCTGTTCACATCTTTGCCCATTCTTACCATTAATTTGTAGGACCTCTTTAGATATTTTAAAAAGTAATAATCTAACTATTATAATTGTGGTGAACAGGGTCTTTCATACTATTATTTCACCCTTTGCTTATGGTGTTTTGTAAAAACAAGTTTTGGATTTTTTTTTTTTAAAGATTTTATTTATTTGAGAGAGAGAGAGAATGAGAGAGAGCACATGAGAGGGGGGAGGGTCAGAGGGAGAAGCAGACCCCCTGCCGAGCAGGGAGCCCGATGCGGGACTCGATCCAGGGACTCCAGGATCATGACCTGAGCCGAAGGCAGTCGCTTAACCAACTGAGCCACCCAGGCGCCCGAGTTTTGGATTTTTTAAGCTTTTTTATTTTAATTTAAATTTTACTCAGGTAACATATAGTGCAGTATCGGTTTCTAGAGTAGAATTCATTGATTCATCACTTACATACAACACCCAGTGCTCATCACAAAAAGTGCCCTCCTTAAAATCCTTCACCCATCTATCCCATCCCCTCACCTTTCATTTTTTTTTTTTTTTAAGAAATCTCTACACACAACATGGGGTTTGAACTCAGAACCCTGAGATCAAGAGTCGCATTCTCCACTGACCAAGCCAGCCAGGTGCCCCCAGAAGCTTTGAATTTGAAAAGGAATCTGGGGGCGCCTGGGTGGCTCAGTTGGTTAAGCAACTGCCTTCGGCTCAGGTCATGATCGTGGAGTCCTGGGATCGAGTCCCGCATCGGGCTCCCTGCTCAGCAGGGAGTCTGCTTCTCCTTCTGACCCTCATGATCTCTCTCTCTATCTCATTCTCTCTCTCAAATAAATAAAAATAAAATTAAATTTAAAAAGAAAAAAAGAAAAAAGGAATCTGGCGGGGTGCCTGGGTGGCTCAGTTGATTGAGCATCCCACTTGTGATTTTAGCTCAGGTCATGATCTCAGGGTCATGTGGATGGGGCCCTGCCTCAAGCTCTGTGCTCAGCAGGGAATCTCCAGATTCTCTCTCTCCTTCTTCCTTTGCCCCTCCCCCTGTGCTCTCTCTCTCTAAAATAATAAATAAATAAATCTTAAAAAGAAAAAAGAAAACAAATCTGGCAATCTTTTTCTTTATGACTTCTGGGCCAAAAAAATAAGTGAATGTGTAAGACTTTTAATAACCATTTATGACACACATTTTTTTTATTTTTTAAAAAGATTTTACTTATGGGGCGCCTGGGTGGCTCAGTCCTTAAGCGTCTGCCTTCGGCTCAGGTCATGATGGGATCGAGCCCCGCATCGGGCTCCCTGCTCAGCCAGGAGCCTGCTTCTCTCTCCCCGACTCCCCCTGCTTGTGTTCCCTCTCTCACTATATCTCTCTCTGTCAAATAAATAAATAAAATC
>NW_027720991.1:0-320 GCF_054177405.1 Leptonychotes weddellii | reverse complement strand
GCAGATCCCTGTGGTGTGCTCCCGACATGCTCCTCCTGGGGGAGGAAGGGGAGTCTCCCTGGATCTGCTGCTTGTTGGGTCCCTGATGGAGGAGCCTTGGCCTGACTGTGCCACAGATCACGGTTTATGGCAACCCCAAGCTGAGAGCTCGTGCCTCGGCTCCGTCTCTGCAGCTGGCTTCCCCACTCCAATACCTGGGAACTCTGCTGCACTCAGGCACCCCCAGTCTTTCCGTGACCCCGAGGGTCCTGAGAACACACTTTCCCGCGAGGGTTTCACCCCCCACTTAGCCACTGGAGCGACATCCCTCAGCGGAGCCG
>NW_027720990.1:0-320 GCF_054177405.1 Leptonychotes weddellii | reverse complement strand
TTTTAAGATTTTATTATTTATTTATTTATTTGCCAGAGAAAGAGAGAGAGAGAGAGCACAAGCAGGGGGAGTGGCAGGCAGAGGGTGAAGTAAGCTCCCTGCTGAGCAAGGAGCCCGACACGGGACTTGATTCCAGGACCCCAGGATCATGACCCTAGCCGAAGACAGACGCCCAATGACTGAGCCACCCATCCTATATGTTTCTTAACTATTCCCCATACTCCACATTTATTTTGGGGGTTGAATTCTGGGAGAATACCTTGACTTGATCTTATAGTTCACTATTTTAGGGTCTAAGCATATTCATTATAATAATTGTT
>NW_027720989.1:0-320 GCF_054177405.1 Leptonychotes weddellii | reverse complement strand
CTAGAGGGGAGGGGGGTGGGAGGATGGGTTGGCCTGGTGGTGGGTATTGAGGAGGACACATTCTGCATGGAGCACTGGGTGTTGTGCACGAACAATGAATCATGGAACACTTCATCTAAAACTAATGATGTAATGTATGGGGATTAACAAAAGAATAAAAAAAAAAAGTTATAAAAAAAAAAAAAGAAGCTTGGCTTTTACAGCTCAAAACCTGTGCCATCACTCATGTATAAATCATAACATAACAACTTGCTAGATGCTGCAGTTGTTGGGACCTATCACTGGTGAGAACAACTAAGAAATGACAGCCTTTACATTCT
>NW_027720988.1:0-320 GCF_054177405.1 Leptonychotes weddellii | reverse complement strand
GCGGCCGTGACTGCCTCGCCCTCTGGGATCTGGGTCAGGTCGAAGCGGAACTCCTTCCAGTGGGGCTCCTGGTGGCCCAGGGTGCGGTCACGCTCCACTGCAAGACGGAGTGGGGCCGCCGGTCACTTATGCTCTGGGCAGAACCAGGGGGAGCTGGGGGCCAAGGCACCTGGGTGGGGACGGCTCCGTCCTCTGCAAAGGGGCTTGCGCCCAGGCTCTGTCTCCTGCGTGCTGAGAGGGCGCGGCGGGGCCGTGTGCTGAGGTGTCCGGCACAGGGCCCGGCACACCGTGGTGCCGGCAAGAGCAGCCTCCGCTTCTGG
>NW_027720987.1:0-320 GCF_054177405.1 Leptonychotes weddellii | reverse complement strand
TGTGTGTGTGTGTGTGTGTGTGTGTAAGACAGGTGAACTAATGACCATGGTCTAAAAATTGGCAAAGTCCCTTTAGTTCAAAGGTGTATTAGTGAAGAGAAAGGTAGAAAATGGGGTGCCTGGCTGGCTCAGCCAGTGGAGCATGCCATTCTCCATCTCACGGTTGTTAAGTTGGAGCCCCCTGTTGGGTACAGAGATTACTTAAAAATAAAATCTTAAAAAAAAAAAAAGGTAGAGGGCGCCTGGGTGGCTCAGTTGGTTAAGAGACTGCATTCGGCTCAGGTCATGATCCAGAGTCCTGGGATCGAGTCCCACATTGG
>NW_027720986.1:0-320 GCF_054177405.1 Leptonychotes weddellii | reverse complement strand
GTCACAAAGGGCAGGATTTCCTTTTTTTTTTTTAAATTCTGTTTTATATCTATCTATATATTTATCTATCTCACATTTTTCAATCTATTCATCAACAGATACTTAGGTTGTTTCCATATCTTTGCCACTGTGAATAATACTGCAATGAACATAGGGGTGCAGATACCTCTTCCAGATACTGACTTCATTCTTTTTGTATATATATATATATACCACATCTTCTTTATCCATTCATCTGTCAATGGACACCTTGGCTCTTTGCACAGTTTGGCTATTGTGGACATTGCTGCTATAAACAGCGGAGTGCATGTACCCCTTCG
>NW_027720985.1:0-320 GCF_054177405.1 Leptonychotes weddellii | reverse complement strand
GTGCCCCAGTTCCCTCATCCGCGAGCTGCCCCAGCAAGGGCATCCGTGCCATCGGGCTGCCCTGAGGATACATGAGATCACACGGGCCAGTTTAGCACAGCGCTGGGCACATCCCGAGAGTGCAAAAAATTGTAGTGATTACTGTTATTAGAAGTCAGCTAGAGGGCGCCTGGGTGGCTCAGTTGGTTAAGCGACTGCCTTCGGCTCAGGTCATGATCCTGGAGTCCCTGGATCGAGTCCCGCATCGGGCTCCCTGCTCGGCAGGGAGTCTGCTTTGCCCTCTGACCCTATCCCCTCTCATGTGTTCTCTCTCATTCTCT
>NW_027720984.1:0-320 GCF_054177405.1 Leptonychotes weddellii | reverse complement strand
GAAGTTGTTGAGTTTAATGACAACTTTGTAAATAACATTCTTTTATTAGCATTTTAATGGCAGTAGGTTCTTCATGATACTCCCACTTTCATTCCTGATATTGATAATTTGCTCTCTCTCTCCCTCACTTCCCCCTTCTTTTTTCTCTCTCCCTCCAATTTGTCTGGCTAGAAGTTCTTCATTATTATGATAATGATGGTTTTGGTTTTTACTTATTTTCTCAGTATTTGAATGTTTTAAAATTACTGATTTATAATTATAATTTCCCTGTGACAACCTCTTTAGCCCACAGTTAATTTAGAAATCCAGGATTTTTTTTT
>NW_027720983.1:0-320 GCF_054177405.1 Leptonychotes weddellii | reverse complement strand
TGACCTCCCGCAAGGCCTTGGGTCTGAGGCGCCAGAGCAGCAGGCCGAGGAGCAGCGCGCCGCCGAGCAGCACGAGCGCCCGCCGCCACCCGCGCGGCGCCACCTCCAGCCAGCGCCGCCTCCGCCCCCGCCCCGGGCCGCCGGCCGCCAGCCGCTGCGCCACCCGCCGGAGCCGGAGGTCGGGGGGCGCGTGGCGCAGAGCCTCCGCCAGGCCGTACACGGCGTTGGTGAAGGGCGCGCCCGCGTGCTCCCGCGCCAGCCGCTCCACCAGCGCCAGCAGCTCCTCCACCTGCGCGTCGCGCGCCGCGCCCGCGGCCCGG
>NW_027720982.1:0-320 GCF_054177405.1 Leptonychotes weddellii | reverse complement strand
TTGCTGCTGTACTTAATTTTTCTGACTCAGAAAAATTGTTAATAAACAGTAGCTATGATCTAAAAGCAAAGCTCCATTTAAAAGTAAGAATTGTTAGCTTGGGGCGCCTGGGTGGCTCAGGTGGTTAAGCGACTGCCTTCGGCTCGGGTCATGGTCCTGGAGTCCCGGGATCGAGTCCCACATCGGGCTCCTTGCTCAGCGGGGAGTCTGCTTCTCCCTCTGATCCTCCCCCTCTCATGCTCTCTGTCTCCCATTCTCTCTCTCAGATAAATAAATAAAATCTTTAAAAAAAAAAAAAAAAGAATTGTTAGCTTGAGTGA
>NW_027720981.1:0-5357 GCF_054177405.1 Leptonychotes weddellii | reverse complement strand
AGGTAGCGGGAGGGGAAGAATGAAGCGGGGGAAATCGGAGGGGTAGACAAACCATGAGAGACGATGGACTCTGAAAAACAAACAGGGTTCTAGAGGGGAGGGGGGTGGGAGGATGGGTTAGCCTAGTGATGGGTATTGAGGAGGGCACATTCTGCATGGAGCACTGGGTGTTATGCACAAACAACGAATCATGGAACACTTCATCTAAAACTAATGATGTAATGTATGGGGATTAACAAAAGAATAAAAAAAAAAAAAGAATAGAGTTTGGGATTCTTGTCTGCCATTCTCTTTCCTTCCTTGACAGCTTTGTGTAAATGGCCTTAAATTGAAGAGGATCCGTAGATTCTAATCTGAAAAATAGAACCAACTTGTTTAACATATTAAAACCCAATTAACACCTTGGCTGATACAGCGTTCTCAGTAGCTTTCCTTATAAAATCTGAGACCGTACCAAAAACTCCCTCAACAAAGTGATTTATAACTAGAAAGTGGGAGTAAAACACTCTTTTTTCCCCCCTAACATCTTGTATACACTACTGTTTTTAGGATGCAGAAAACAGAGGCTAAAACATGAATAAGGCAAGGAGGTAGAAATAAGAAAAGTGCATTCAGACAGTGGTAGAAAGACCAGTTCAAATGGAACAGAGGGTCCCTTAGGGAGCCATACAAAGTCAGATTGGTGAAATAATTGAAGGCCAGGCAATGAGGAAAATTGAATGCCAGAATATGGAACCTGTATTGTCCAGAATGTAGAGCCATTAAAGATGGTTTTTATCTGTGATGAGGATAGTGATTGAAAAGAATAAAGGAACATGAAATAAATTTTAAAGACGTACTCAACAGAACTTGGCAATTAATTAAACACCTGAATTATAGGGTATGAAGGGAACTAACATTGGTTACTGCCTATATTTCAAGTCCCCCCACTTTTTTTTTTACCAAGTACTTTAAAAAATATTACCTGATTTAATTTGATCTTAATTATATCCATAAAGCTGGGATAATTAGTTGCAGTTAATATATAATGAACCTGAAGTTTATGGAAGTTAACTTGAAGTCAGACAGCATGAGAATGATGGAGATAGATTTTTATTCAAGTTGACTTAGGCAGTAGGTCTTCCTCTTCCCACATGATCTTTCCTTCACTAAGTGACCTTCCAAGGTGATTTCCAGTTTTGAGAATTCATGTAATAGAACAGCAAGCATGTGTCTGGGGTAAGACTGGCTGAATTCATATCTCAGCTCCATCATTTAATACCTGTGTTATTTAGGGTATATCACTTCAACTTAAATGTCATTTGTACAGTAGCGAAAAAAACAGTCCCTAACTCAAAAGTGTGAATTAAGCATTTACAACAGTCTCTGGAAAAGAGCATGCCTTTATTAAGTGCTCATGGTTTTTGCTACTATTAGTATTCACTGCTTTGTTTAGGAAAGGAATGGCAGTGTTATAGCCGGGGAGAAGTGATGCAGAGAGATTATTTTGGGAAAAAAAAAATGGATGAATTGGATTTCAGATATGATGAGACTGTGATCCTGGCAATGCATCTATCTTAGATTCTCCACCAAACTAGAGAGGAGTCTCTTCTCTAGTGTGCTAGACAAAATTCTCATCCTTTTAGTTACCTTGAGAAAAAGTTCTTAGATTTTAACCTTTTAAGTTGACATGGCTTTTTATTCCTTATTAAATGCAATACAGAAAGCTGTATCATTCCCTATTAAATACAATGTAAAACTGTATTTCGCATTGCTGTGACCTCCTGACTGAAACTGAATGCTTCTACAGTCCTGAACTACCTACATTCTAAGTTGGAGCCTTAACAAAAGGATATTCCTGCAGCCTACATCTGAGAGTTTGCAGGAATTTCTAGGTCATGAGCTCCAAAGGTTGTCATAATTGTCTTTATAATCTTTTCGGGGGCAAAAAAAAAGCATCTTTAGATAAAACTTAATCCCATTACACCCTTCATAAACCAATATATGTACAGCAGGTCTCTAAACAAAATAATTTAGGTAATCTATGTCATATTTACCAGGTAATCTATGTCATATTTACCCCCTTCAGTGCAAACATACAAACACTGTGCAAATACAAGGGCTGTATCAATGTTTTTACCATCTTGTTTAGGAACCAAGGACATAATTTCAATATCCACCATTCCAGTAAAAAAGTAAAGGGAGTAGGGAAATGTCATATGGCTAGTATCAGGCACAATAGAGGGACTTCAACCAAACAGTCCTCCATAAGAATAATAATGGAAATTTCCAAGAACCTGAAATATAGGCATGTAATCTATGCAAAAGGATAGTACTGTCAATATGGAGTGCTTGAAGTCTTTGATATTTCCAAGGACAAGAGCAAGAGAAACACTTGAAGAATACTCAGCTAGAATGTAGGAGAAAGAACAGAGTCATTAGAAGGAGATGTTGAAGTGATAAAAGAATATCAACAGCATTTTGGTTCTAAGAGGTAAAGGTGGCAAAAACTTCAAGGACACTGCACAGATGTCCAGGAAAATGAGGATTGAAAAAAAAAAAGTTAATGTATAAATAAGAAGTCTAGAAAATGGCTGTCTTTAGAGGAGTTTCAATAGAAAAGTGGAAATACACACTACTTTTCAGGAGCCCAGCAGGGAAATTGGTGAAGAAAAAAAGGCAGCAAAAATTGTGCCTCTTTTTTTTTTTTTTTTAGAAGGCTGGCAATGCAACCAAGGAAAATTTCACAAAACTGCCAACACAATGAAAGACAAACGTAACTAGACTCGTAAACACACAAGTATCCCTTGCCAAGTCACTTTCATACACAGCTAATACTGATTTCATGAAACTGTTCTCAGGATTTTCAAGAGTGAATTAGTTAAGCATTAATTAATGAGTTTTTAAAGTTTATTAACAATCCAGATTTCTATTTTATTTAGGCAAAACTCAAAGAATCCTGTTCTACAGGATATAATATTTTACAGAATAAGAGAATAAGAATTATATATCTATACACACACACATATATACATATACACACACACATATATATTGATTTTTAGACTAAGTATCAGGATATGGTATTTTCAGATAGTATTTGGTATTGTTTTGGGTCCTAAATTAGCTGCTATAAGAGTCATTGCAAACTGAAGTTTCACAAATGTGATCATAATTTATATGTGCCAAGAAAGTCTGCTATTTAAAGCAAGTCTATTTTTCTAGCTCCATCAAAACTTAACATTAATTTTAAACAAATGTATATTTTCTCATGCATATTTAGAAGCAACCAGCTGCCAGTATGTACACAACATTTATGAATGCAACTTGAATGTTCCTTAAACAGTTGGACCATGTCAGCAACACAGAAAGTCAAACTGACCCAATCTGACCTCTTGTACGCCTCTTTCTCTCAAGCCATTAGGACAGTTTTTCTTTCTTGGGTTATTATTTTTGTTTTTTTAGGAGAGAAAAGTCCAACAATAAATTTGTTTCAAACCTTTCTGATACATTTTGTTAGTTTTAACCAGCAGCCTTTTTGTCCTCAATCCATAGGCACTTCCATGAGGCCAGACCAGAACTGGGTCTTTCATAAGTGGTTTCAAAGGTAAATGCCAACTGTGGCTAGGCATATTACACAGTTCAGAGGTTACAAAAACAAGTCTGAAGGCATAATCTGTCAATAAAGTTTTATTGGAACACAGCCACACTCATTCACCTATGCACTGTCTATTGCCATTTTCCTGCTACAACAGCAAGTTGAGTAGATGAGACAGTGACCAGATAGTCCTCAAAGCCAAAAATATTTACTACTTGACTCCTGAAGTTTATGAGCTAGCTAGTTGTAAACAATGGCAAATGACAAAGACTGTGATAAACCAATAAAAGTACACGATATCTGAAGTACCTAACAATTATTTAAAGTAAAAAGCAGGCCCAGCTTTACCAAATTCAGTACTTTTAAAAAGCCAGAAATTCAGATTTTATATGAAATCTTTAATTTTTTAAGTGTTAGTTATTAATCCATTTTTTTTTAAAGAATGAATGAGTTAGCACTGTAAGCCAGACAAAATTAATCTGCTACCTGGATCTATCCTTCTACAGCCTCTGAAATAACCCTTAATAGCTGTGTGATATTCCATAAGTTTCTCCATGTGTCTCAATTTCTCATTTGCAACCTGTTCACTGCCAACTCTCAAAAAATACCAACAAAATAAATCCTGATTAAACAGAGCTGGAATATTTGCTTATTACTTTCAGTAAAGAAAGCAAAGACAGAATCTTGGTCCTGTCTAAATGTGGGGATGAGTAGGGGGAAAG
This sequence comes from Leptonychotes weddellii, assembly GCF_054177405.1. Taxonomy (NCBI): domain Eukaryota; kingdom Metazoa; phylum Chordata; class Mammalia; order Carnivora; family Phocidae; genus Leptonychotes; species Leptonychotes weddellii. Next base: position 1,058 of record NW_027720981.1, on the reverse strand, counting down.
GCAAGACGTTTATAAGATTTGGGTGGGGAGGGTCTGTTCTAAAGGGGGGTCTTTTTAGTGTGAGGACTGATGGGGATGGAGCAAATATATGGCATAACAGTTTGGGATTGGTGGACACAGCCAGGGGAGGCTGTGGAAATAATTCTTAAAGAGTGAAGAGTTGTTTGATGAGCCTAGTTGAAATACCTGTCATCCTCAAGAGGGATTATTTACTCTGATAAGAGCTTGATAAATAGTCTATTATTTGGATAAATGAGAGTTGCAGTCAATTCCTAAAGCAAACAAAGTTATTTTCAACTTCATCTTCCTGGGCAAGATTTTCCTGGGTTAGTAAAGTCATATTACTACAATTAGCTCTGTTGTTACAGATGGTTTCTGTTCTCGGAACGCCTTGTGGCTACTCTTTGGGCTAAACTGAAAGATATACTATTAAGTATTAGAACCAGAGCAACTGAAATTTCATTGCTATGGGAATTGTCATGACTGCACATGAAGTTTTAGTGGCTGGCCATTTCAGCTTCTAAAAAGTATTAGATTTTCCTGATCTCCTATGTTGCAACGTTGCATCATTGGGTGGGACAGTGGCTTAGGGAGAGCATCTATGCATCAGCATTTAAGACTTTGGAGATCAGAGAACAGAGTATAGCAAACAAATACTAAGAAAATGATCATGATCAGACTTTGAATGTGGTGCAGTTCTCAACCAAGAACCAAGAATGCTCAAAGTAAGCAAAGAGTATATCCCAGACCCAATCTGAAGAAACCACAGACGAGAAATGGGACAAGAGGTTCCTTGGTAATTTATTTGTATGTAACACACGTTGGGTAGTTGTGGTTGTTTTTTTTTCTGCAGGGCGTGTGTGTGTGTGTGTGTGTGTGTGTATTCTATAATGACAGAATATTATTCAACCATAAAGAATGAAATCTTGACATCTACAACAACATGGATGGAGCTAGAAAGTATAATGCTAAGTGAAATAAGTCAGTCACAGAAAGACAAAAACATAAATACCAATTGATTTCACTCATGTGAAATCTAAGAAACAAAACAAAGAGAA
>NW_027720980.1:0-320 GCF_054177405.1 Leptonychotes weddellii | reverse complement strand
ACTCCATGTAGGGCATGAGCCAGGTGTTGACAAGGAGCAAGCCTGCGCCCCATACAGTTGCCAGCCTGGTAGGCTTATCTGGCAAAATAACAGCAGTAACTATTCCTGCTTCTGTGTCTTCTCGGGTACCGTAGAGCCTAAAAGTTCCTAAGATGGCATTAGCCCAAACACCTCCAATGATAGATAAAGAAACTGCACATAGAAAAAAGCAAGCCCTTTCTTTTTTTTTTTTTTTCGTTTAGTTGTCTTATATTGTTAATCTTCTTTCTTTCTTTTTTTTTTATTCTTATGTTAATCCCCATACATTACATCATTAGTTT
>NW_027720979.1:0-320 GCF_054177405.1 Leptonychotes weddellii | reverse complement strand
TGGGATCATGACCTGAGCCGAAGGCAGACGCTTATCCATCTGAGCCACCCAGGCGCCCTGAGGCTCACTATTTTATGCCTTACTACCAGGTTGACACCTGAGGTTTGAAAATATGGACGTAGAGACTGCTAAGAACCTCTACACTCCCACCAAAGGAGTGGAATTCTAGAAGCAGCAGGGCTGATCATCTTCAGGGCTGGTCCCCTATATTCCTATTCCCCTCTCCTTCTGGGGGATGTGGTAGGATTTTACTTCCTTCCATTTTTACCTCAGAGCCCAGGAATCTGTATGTTAATATGCAAAGGAAGCTTTTTTTTTTT
>NW_027720978.1:0-320 GCF_054177405.1 Leptonychotes weddellii | reverse complement strand
TTCTCTCTCTCAAATAAATAAATAATCTAAAAAAAGAAAAAAAAGAAAACAGTTTATACTATATAATTACACATATATGAAAATTTGTATAAAATTTAACATTTATAATTTAAAATATATTATTTTCATTCATACATAACTCTAGAAAAATTAAATTTTATCAATAGTCACATAAAAGAGACAGTATGGATGGAGATTGACTAGTGAAATAAACTTTTTAGGAAAATGAAAATGTTTCTATCTTGGTTATGGTTGGCAGTTAGTTACATGGGTACACATATTTACACATTTGCCAAAATTCAATGAACAATTCAATTTTA
>NW_027720977.1:0-320 GCF_054177405.1 Leptonychotes weddellii | reverse complement strand
TGAGACACCCCTTGTTTTGACAGACTCCCAACCAGAAAGTCAAAATATTAAGAAATCACTCATAAAGGGAGGTGAATCATCTGAAAATATTTGCATTACACTTCCCACTGAACAAGAAGCTTAAAGGAAGAATTCTAGTAACTTAGAAATAATAATACTTTGGAGGACATCAAATGAGAATTCAAATAGAACTCAACTTGTCTGTACAATTTGATTTCTACAGCCTGCTTAAAATATGTACATCTATATTTTATTTATAAATATTCCCATTTATTTTTATTTTAGAAACTTCCCATTTATTTTTGTTTCCCAAATCATAT
>NW_027720976.1:0-320 GCF_054177405.1 Leptonychotes weddellii | reverse complement strand
TTTTTTTTTTTTTTAAAGATTTTATTTATTTGACAGAGAGACACAGCGAGAGAGGGAACACAAGCAGGGGGAGTGCGAGAGGGAGAAGCAGGCTTCCGCTGAGCAGGGAGCCCAATGCGGGGCTCGATCCCGGGACCCTGGGATCATGACCTGAGCCGAAGGCAGTCGCTTAATGACTGAGCCACCGAGGCGCCCCAAATAAATAAAATCTTAAAAAAAAAACAAAACAAAACCCAAAACTTTTAGTTGCAGCATCACACAAGTTTTGATATGCAGTACACTTACATTGTTAGTTAACTTCTGGTTATCTAACAATTTCC
>NW_027720975.1:0-320 GCF_054177405.1 Leptonychotes weddellii | reverse complement strand
GGCGGGGCCGGCTGGGGGCGGGGCCCGCGAGGCTCCGCTTGCGGACTCCAGTGCCCCCGGCGCTCGCGCGGTTTCCTTTCTTCTCGGAAGCGGCCGTTCTGCAGTCGCGGAGCAAGGCGGCCGCCGGGCCTCTCGGGACCGCGGGCGTGCTGGGCTTCGCTGGGCCCGGAAGGAAGTCTTTGATCGACGCGGGTGGGGCCCGGGCTGGGAGGAGCGGAACTCCGGTGGGCGGGAGACCCGCAGGGGTGGTGGGCCGTGGGAGCGTTCTTCTCGGGTGACCCCGCCTGAGTTGGGCCGGGGGTCTGTACAGAGGCACTGTT
>NW_027720974.1:0-320 GCF_054177405.1 Leptonychotes weddellii | reverse complement strand
TCCTTAGAATAAAAACTGGAGACTGATATTATACCCACTTCTTATTCTGCCACCTGCCCGTCTTCAGTCTTTCAGCCTGGGGAAAAGAAAATCACTTGATTTCTCAAGCAGTGAACGAAGCTAATCCTTCTTTTTTAATTTTCTACAGACTAGAAGATTCTAAACGGGTGGTAAAAACCTTACGTTCTTTGTCTTGTGAAGGATGTGATCACATTGTTCCACCGAAACCATATATGAATATCTATAGAGAGAACCATCATGAAGTCCCTGTGCCCTCACAGGGTTACTCCCAGATTTCCACTGGCTAAACGTGGCTCAGG
>NW_027720973.1:0-320 GCF_054177405.1 Leptonychotes weddellii | reverse complement strand
TGTTGGCTATTTTTCTTAGCTATGGCCAGAGGTCCTACAGGGAAGTTAGGGGACTGTGATATTTTTGTTTTGTATGCCTCTGCTCTGATTTAACAGTTTTTTATGCCTTTAGACGGTTCTTTATTTTACTCAGGAACAAATGTGTTGCTTCAGTGTGAATATTAGAATTTAATTCAGAAGGAAAGGAAATAGATTCAGGGAAGAAAATCCTTTCACAAACTTAGCTATGATTAATTTTTTCCTTCAAAAATGCCAGAAGACTAGTGGGGGGTGGGGTGGGAGGGATGGGGTGACTGGGTGATAGACACTGGGGAGGGTAT
>NW_027720972.1:0-320 GCF_054177405.1 Leptonychotes weddellii | reverse complement strand
GGTAGTGGGAGGTGGAGTCCCGGACTGGGAGACTTGGCTGAGAGAAGGAGGGGGGACATTTGGCCACCTTGAGCTGACTGGGATGGAAAGATAGATGCCACATGCCTCCAAAATCTTCACCTCTGAAAGGGGAACGAGAGTGAAGTGGTTTAGTGAGCGGCTTAGAAAGCCGTCCTGGGCATTTCAAATAGCTGTCCCACTGCCCGGCCACATCAGATGGTGTCATGTGACAGAGCTTGTATAAATATGGTCCCCATTCAAAGCCAGCTGGCCCAGAATTGTCATCAGGTTGTCTAGGAAATGTGGACAGCCTAGATGAG
>NW_027720971.1:0-320 GCF_054177405.1 Leptonychotes weddellii | reverse complement strand
GTCTCCTTTCCTCAGCCTGGACCTTTCTATACTAGATCTACTAGAAACACCAGGGGCGCCTGGGTGGCTCAGTCGTTAGGCGTCTGCCTTTGGCTCAGGTCATGATCCCAGAGTCCTGGGATCGAGCCCCACATGGGACTCCCTGCTCCGCGGGAAGCCTGTTCTCCCTCTCCCCCTGCTTGTGTTCCCTCTCTCGCTGTGTCTCTCTCTGTCAAATAAATAAATAAAACTTTAAAAAAAAAAAAAAGAAAGAAACGCTTTGAAGCTTCTAGCAATGGATGACAACCCTTACTTCATTTCCAATCCTGATGCACCCTTTT
>NW_027720970.1:0-5358 GCF_054177405.1 Leptonychotes weddellii | reverse complement strand
AGAAGCAGGTAAGTGGCAAACCCATCAGATTTAAGTCTGTCTCTCCCCCGGACAACTGTCCGGAATTCTGGGAAAGGGGCTAACAAGCATGACATATAAATAGACTTAACAAAAACAGAAGACCTGCTTGAGACCAAAATGCAATAATGAATCCCCAAATAAACAAGGGATGGCTGTCCTAAAATAACGCCACACTCAACTCCTAGAGAAGATCACCCATTTTGCTCTTTACTGTAATTTTGTACCGAATTTGAAAAAGTGCAGTATTCTTATGTAAACAGTCCTGACTTCACATAGCAAATGCTTCTGAATAACTATCTACAAATACCTTCGGAAACAAGCCACCAGGTAACAATTTGCTAGAACAGTACTGGCCCCTTTGCCCTGTGAATAATGAACCCCTGGTTTACCTATAATCTAAATTCAGTTATGGGGGGCGCCTGGGTGGCTCAGTCGGTTAAGCGTCTGCCTTTGGCTCAGGTCATGATCCCGGGGTCCTGGGATCGAGTCCCTGCTCAGCAGAGAGCCTGCTTCTCCCTCCCCTCTGCCTGCCTCTCTGCCTACTTGTGTTCTCTATCTTCAAAAAAATAAAATCTTAAAAAAAAACTTAAAAAAAATAAATTCAGTTATGCAAATCATAAACAAGACATACCTAAAATTAGACAATAACTAAACCCTGTACGTTACCGAGTCTACTTTTGCCAAAATAAAAGCCGACAATATTACCACATTGGAAAGTAAATCATACCTTCACATCTCTTCAGGAATGAGGTTTCAGACCTGTCATGCTTTGGTATTTGGCAGTGGCTGTACCAGAATGTCCAGAGAGATAACAGCCCCTCACCTCGGAAGCGCAGGAACCGCACCTTGGCTTCTGTAACGCTATACCTTCAAAGCACTCGTCCGCCTGGGATCTCTCTTAGTCTCATCACAGGCCTGTGAGGTAGACTTACCTCCCTTGGCAGGTGTCACTCTGCCCACTGGGCAGATGCAGCATCTGAGGCCCACGGAGTTTAAGTGCCTGGTTTCAAGTCACAAGAGTAAGTAGGGGCAGGTCCTACAGGGCTGTCGGGTCTTTGGATGCCTCCCACCCACGCCACCTTACATCACTTTGTCTCCCTTAATGGTTAAAGTTTAACCTTTACCCATACCTGAAGGAATGGGTTCTTGGGTTCTGCTACATTCGGTGAGCAGCTCTGGCTACTTCTTAGGGACTGGAAACTCATTTATCTTCAATAAAACCAGATCCAGAGTCCTAGGGCTTGCAAAAATGATGAGGCTCCGTGGTGGAGCCAGCAGCCCACTTTAGGTTTCTAGAACTGCAGGGACCCTTCTAGGACATGGAAGTTGAGAAATCACCTCAACCCCATTGTTGGGACCCTTCCCCAAAACTACACTTGCCTGAAGGGTAGAAGACCCAGCATCCAACAACAGCTCCACCTAACTTGGTTGAGAAAGGACTTAATCTATCTGGGCCTCACCTTCCTTATCTATAAAATTAAAGGCTGATTTAAATCATCTCAAAGGCTCTTCCATCTCCAAAATTCTACTCTACCCCTATGCTGGATATCCATCACCTTGCCTAAAAACTGAATCCAAGAACTCTCAACACCGGGACACCTCTCGCATAGCCTTTTCCAAGATGTCCCACGTTGATTTCATCCCCATCGTCTACTCGTACTACCTGCTCTCACTCTCGCCCTGCCTCTCTGCTCATGCTCTCCAATATTGGTAAGCTGTTATCATGTGTCCTCTAAGTCATCGGTTTGTGATTTCCTCACAAAATTCAACCACCACAAATGAAATCTTTCAGCAACTTATTATTTGTGTGTATTTTTCACCAAATCCCCACCCATATAGCTAGTTACATGGTCATGAAATTTTAAATAAAATTTCTCTCAAGGTCACTGTTCTTAAAGAAACCTTTTCTCATGATTCTTCCTATTTCTACTAATGTCCGAATAAATATTTGAAATCTACTGATTTCCAAAATAGATAGGCACGTAAATGTTGATTTTGTCTTCTTTTGACAAGTTTGATTTTCCTCTTTATTTCTACCTTTTTTTTAATTTTATTTATTTATTAAGATTTTATTTATTTATTTGCTAGAGAGAGAGCGCAAGAGCACAAGCAGGGGGAGCTGCAGGCAGAGAAGCAGGCCCCCCGTTGAGCAAGGAGCCCGACTGAGGACTCGATCCCAGGACCCTGGGATCATGACCCGAGCCAAAGGCAGACGCTTAACCGACGGAGCCACCCAGGCGTCCCTATTTCTACCTTTTCATTTTGGTCTGTTCTGTCTTCCTTTCCTTTATAATTCCCGGGTTCATCTTTGCTCTTGCTACCACCTTCAGTGAGCCTACCCCAGCACAGCAGGACAACACAGGGCACCAATCCCGAAATATGTAATGTGCAGGTAAAGAACAGTGGTGTGCAGGAGGGGAGAAAGTACTGAGCATCTCTGCCAGCACATTCCCACTGTAAAGCCCTACTTTGTCACAGAAAGAAATGGAGAAGTGTGTATCCAGAAGGAAGGATGTTAAAGCAGTGAGGGAGCCAAGCAGCTGGGGACTGTTAACTTTAATCAAAGTCCAACCATGAGTTGTTTTGTTGTTGTTGTTGGTTTTTTTAACAACAGGAAGCAAATTCATTCTCTTTTACATTCTCCCTCTCACACTCAAACACACACACACACACTCACTCACTCATTCTTTTCTCCTCTATCCCTCTTCTCTTCCTCTTGCCAAGGCACAGAAACAAGCTGGACAGAAAAGCCCCGGCTCCCCTGAGCTGTCTCCGGAACACTGCAATGGTCACTGGCAGTGCGAAACCGAACCGCAGGGCATGAGAAGCACGGTCAGAGAGAGACACGTACCGCGTGCAGCGGCTTCAGAGACAGACGACCGTCTCTCGGTTCCCTACGGCTGCCATAACAGATTTCCACACACGTGGTGGCTTAAAACAACATAAATCTCTCCTCTCATGGTTTGAAGAGCCAGAAGTCTGAAATCAACTCCAGTTGGCTGAAATCAAGATGTTGGCAGGGCTGAGCTCCCTCCAGAGGCTCTGACCAGAAAATCCATTTCCTTGACTTTTTCAGCCTCTAGTGACCACCTGTATTCCTTGGCTCGTGGCCCCTTCCTCCACCTTCAGAGCACATCACTCCAGTCTGCTTCAACCAGCCCACCCCCTTCTCCTCTCGGTCATTTAATATCCCTCTCCCTCCCTCTTATGAGGACACTGATCGAGCTTAGAGCCCACCCAGATAGCCCAGGATCATCTCCCCAACTCAAGATCTTCAATTTAATCACATCTGCAAAGCACCTTTTGCCATATAAGGTAACATGCAAGTTCCAGGGATTAGGACATGGATCTCTCTGGGGGGCCACTATCCAGCTTACCACAGCGCACCTGTGTCTAGCTGGGTTCTTGGACAAAGTCTTCCTCTCACTCATCCACTATGTTATGGACATGAGACTTGAGAAAAGAGAGCAAAGATGTTTTCTAAATATCAAAATAGAGAAATCTTGTGTATTTTTGCTCCTGTCCTGTCACAGATTTACCTTTCCCATTATGTTTTGTCTATTAAACCATCTGGTTTGTATCCAGTGAACCCGAGTATCCCCTTACTTCCTGCCCCAGGGCACAACTCCTGTTTCATTACCCTCGGCGTTATGAGAAGTCATCCACCTGTTACACAGAAACTCAATTTCCAACCAAAACTGGGCCTCAGAACCACACATATCTGTGTGTGCCAAAGGTCCAGCAATGGCCTGTTACCGCATCTCAGATCAAGCATGGAGAAGGAAAAGAGCTTCACCAGAACTCACCAAACCTCTTGTAACCGAAGGACTGCACCTCCTCCTCCTCTGCAAAGTCGTCTGCAGGAGAAGAAAAGACACAGTGTTAACCCTGGGGAGGCCCAGAAGGACGGGGTCAGCGAGGGATTCAACGGCTGTGATCTCCACCTGCTCCCCCCTCCCCTCTGCCCACACTGTCCTTCTGCTCCTGGAACACACCACGCTCTCTGAGAAAGACCACAGGGTCCCTGTGCTGGCTGTTCCCTCTGGCTGGAATGCTCTTCCCCCCGTTTTGAGGAGACTCCTTCTAATTCAAGTCTCAGCTGAAGTATGACATCTCTGAGATGCCTTTCTGGACCACAACCTGGCCATCCCTGTCACACCAACCACCCTATTTTAATATTACTCTCTGACACCATCCTTATTTGTGTGTGTGTGTGTGTGTGTGTGTGTGATGTGATCATGCATTCTGTGAGCACACACTTTTTCTGTTTTGTTTCATGAACGAATCCCCCATGCCTAGAATGGTGCCTGCCACAAAGCAGGGGCAAAACAGATTTTGTTGAATGATGACTGGATAACCCGCTGTCCAGAGGGTTACATTATCTTCACATAACTGAGCCTACAGCCCTCCCTCTCAGATGCCAGGCTCTGGGGTCATGTCTTCCACTAAATGTGGCATCTCAGGAGCCCAGCATGACTTCTGCAGTGACAACCAAATCCTTCCCCACTCCCTTTCCATTGGATAACTGGGACCAACAGATGGTTTCCCAGTAAATACATTTCAAAAGACAGCCTTGTTCTGGGAATTCCTAAATGTAGGCCCCTCTGGAAACAAAAGAAATAGGTCAGCAAAGCTTTCTACCAAAAGGTCTGAATCCACCCCACCCTCCCAAGACAAATGCGATGTGATTCTTTATCACACTGATAAAGAACCTATTTTACAGTTCTGCCAAGTGTGGGTCTGGTGATTTCTTGGGCAACTTCTGATGACAAGTAAAGGTGTCAAGACTAGGCCTTTCCAGAGACCCCGAATCAATTATTCTTGAGCCGGTCACCATTACCGCACCAGCACTCAGCTCTCTCCCGGCAATGCGGTTCAGTTCAAAAGCACTTACTTGGACCAGAGACTGCCAGGCAGTGGGGCTTCAGAAATGAGTGAGATGTGGTCCCTTCCCTCAAGAAGCTGACAGGCTTTGGGGGGGGAGGGAATAAAGCCTCTGTGATCATCTTTTTCAGACCCCAAATGGGATGCAGGACGTGGGTCTATCTGAACCTTGAAATGTCATGGAAAAACCCAAGAGTATGACATCTATAATACAATGCGGTGGACCTTGGAGCACTAGTGTGTTAGGAAGTGCTATGAAAACACTAGTGAGAGAGCAATTACTTCCAGCAGAGAAAGGAGAAGTGTGCTATCTCTGTATTTTATCATTGTTTCCTTACTCAGAGAACAGGGGAGAGATCTTGCTAGGAATCTGGAAGGCCTGGGGCGCCTGGGTGGCTCAGTTGGTTAAGCGACTGCCTTCGGCTCAGGTCATGATCCTGGAGTCCCGGGATC
>NW_027720969.1:0-320 GCF_054177405.1 Leptonychotes weddellii | reverse complement strand
CTTTGGGCTGTGTTGTGGTTTTTGAATTGTGCATTGGTCAAGGTTCTCCAGAGAAATGGAGCCCAATAGATTTATTATTAGGAATTGAATCATGCAATTTTGCAGGCTAAGTCCTAGGTCCTGCTGTCTGCACGCTGGAGGCCAAGGAGAGCTGGCAGCCCCGTGTGAGGGCCTGAGGGCTTGAGAGCCGGAAAGCCGATCGTATGGACTCTGGTCTGCATCCCAGGGACTGAGCCAGGGACACTGATGGTGTAAATCACAGTCCAAGGCAGGAGAAAACTGATGCCCCAGGTTAGCAGTGGGGGGAGAGGGGGAGGGGG
>NW_027720968.1:0-320 GCF_054177405.1 Leptonychotes weddellii | reverse complement strand
TGTATTGTATTTTTTTTTCTGGTTGGGGTGTTATTATACAGTTACCTTTCAGATTTATATCTTTATTATTTTTTTGATATGCAAAAATTTTAAATTTTATTATTATTATTTTTTACTTTTTATTGTTATGTTAATCACCATACATTACATCATTACTTTTTGATGTAGTGTTCCATGATTCATTGTTTGTGCATAACACACAGTACTCCATGCAGAACGTGCCCTCTTTAATACCCATCACCAGGCTAACCCATCCTCCCACCCCCCCTCCCCTCTAGAACCCTCAATTTGTTTTTCAGAGTCCATCGTTTTCATGGTTC
>NW_027720967.1:0-320 GCF_054177405.1 Leptonychotes weddellii | reverse complement strand
CTGACAGACTCAGAGCAAAACCCAGCCCAGACCCGGGGCCCTCAAGCCTGGCTCCTGAGGGTCCCAGGGCTGGCTGCCCACCACTACTCAGCTGCTGATGGCCAGGGGTCCCTCCCAGAGCCCCAGACCTGTGTCTCCATCTGGGAGGTGCTGAGATTGCCCTGTGTACAAAATACCCTCTGCAGCCCCCCACCCACCCTGCACAAGCTCAGCTCCAGGTCCCAGCCTGTAAAGACCCTGCTGCATCTTATCCTCCCACAGGTAAGACGGGGGGCAAAGGGCCCCTCACAGTGCCCCCGCCCAGCGAGATGCTGCCTGGT
>NW_027720966.1:0-320 GCF_054177405.1 Leptonychotes weddellii | reverse complement strand
TGAGACACCCCTTGTTTTGACAGACTCCCAACCAGAAAGTCAAAATATTAAGAAATCACTCATAAAGGGAGGTGAATCATCTGAAAATATTTGCATTACACTTCCCACTGAACAAGAAGCCTAAAGGAAGAATTCTAGTAACTTAGAAATAATAATACTTTGGAGGACATCAAATGAGAATTCAAATAGAACTCAACTTGTCTGTACAATTTGATTTCTACAGCCTGCTTAAAATATGTACATCTATATTTTATTTATAAATATTCCCATTTATTTTTATTTTAGAAACTTCCCATTTATTTTTGTTTCCCAAATCATAT
>NW_027720965.1:0-320 GCF_054177405.1 Leptonychotes weddellii | reverse complement strand
CTTGTAATGTAAATGCTGGTTTAGTGGTGATATGAATTTAACTTTTGTTTGTCTGGAAAATTCTATTTCTCCTTCTGTTATGAATGGTGGCCTTGCTGAATAGAGTATTCTTGGCTGCAGTTTTTTTTTTTTTTCCTTTTAGCATTTTGAATAAAACATACCACTAGTTTCTGGCCTGAAAACTTTCTACTGAAAAATCAGCTGATAGCTTGATGGGTTTCCTTATATGTAACTGTTTCTTTGCTGCTTTTAAAGTTCTCTTTATCACTATTTTTTGACACTTTAATTACTATGTGTCCTGGTGAAGATCTCTTTGGGTT
>NW_027720964.1:0-320 GCF_054177405.1 Leptonychotes weddellii | reverse complement strand
TTTTTTTTTTTTTTAAAGATTTTATTTATTTGACAGAGAGACACAGCGAGAGAGGGAACACAAGCAGGGGGAGTGCGAGAGGGAGAAGCAGGCTTCCGCTGAGCAGGGAGCCCAATGCGGAGCTCGATCCCGGGACCCTGGGATCATGACCTGAGCCGAAGGCAGTCGCTTAATGACTGAGCCACCGAGGCGCCCCAAATAAATAAAATCTTAAAAAAAAAACAAAACAAAACCCAAAACTTTTAGTTGCAGCATCACACAAGTTTTGATATGCAGTACACTTACATTGTTAGTTAACTTCTGGTTATCTAACAATTTCC
>NW_027720963.1:0-320 GCF_054177405.1 Leptonychotes weddellii | reverse complement strand
TTGCTGCTTCAAGGATTAATATGGTCTGTCAGAGTTACATCTTACTTTATGGAAAAGACTAGAGTTGCTTAGCCTCCTAGCCATGTTTGTTGCGTCTCAGTGGAGCTTCAGAGCTTTGTACTGTTTAAGATTTTCATAAATGTTTTCTCATGGTGGTAGATTCTTTGTAAATAAATTCATGATTGAGTTGACCAGCTAAGATTAAGAAGTTTACTTATACTCTGTTCATCCTGTCCTGACCACCTCTTCTCACCCTAAGAAATGACCATGTTTTCCTCTTGTATTTTTCACAGCACATGTCCAACTCTGTTATACTTACT
>NW_027720962.1:0-320 GCF_054177405.1 Leptonychotes weddellii | reverse complement strand
TGGAGATCGATGAACTGTCAAAAGAAGAATTCAGAATAATCTTAAAGAAGCTTAGTGAATTACAAGAACATACAGACAACTAAACAAAATTAGGAAAATAATGCATGAACAAAACAAGAGGCTTGATAAGGAACTAGCAGCCATCTATTAAAACCAAACATTAATCTTATAGCTAAAAAATAAAATAACTGAAGAATTCAAAAGAGTATTTCAAGAGCTGACTTGGCCATGTAGAAGAATCAGTGACCTACAGGACAGGACATTAGAAATTACCCAGTCAGGGGTGCCTGGGTGGCTCAGTTGGTTAAGCAACTGCCTTC
>NW_027720961.1:0-320 GCF_054177405.1 Leptonychotes weddellii | reverse complement strand
TTCACAGCACTCACGATAGCTCATACCCTCCCCAGTGTCTATCACCCAGCCACCCCATCCCTCCTACCCCCTCACCACTCTAGCAACCCCTAGTTTGTTTCCTGAGATTAAGAATTCCTCATATCAGTGAGGTCATATGATACATGTCTTTCTCTGCTAATCTCCTATTCTTATAAGGACATCAGTAATATTGGATTAGTGCCACTTATATGATCTTATTTGAACTTAATTTGAATTAAATTAAAGGTTCTGTCTCCAAATACCATCATGCTCTGAAGTAATAAAGGTTAGGATCTCAATACATGAATTTTGGGAAACGC
>NW_027720960.1:0-320 GCF_054177405.1 Leptonychotes weddellii | reverse complement strand
CTCTTGATTTTGGCTCAGGTCATGATCTTGGGGTCCTGAGATTGAGCCACACATTCAACTCCGTGCTCAGCAGGGAGTCTGCTTGAGATCCTCTCTCTTCCATTCCCTCTGCCCCTCCCCCGCCTCAAATGAATAAATAAATCTTTAAAAAAAAAAAAGTGCCCCTCACTAGCTACACTATGACTGTTTGGGGAAACTCGATGTTAAATGAAGGGGAATGAGCAGACATTGTGGGCCTAGGAAACTAGGAATCAGAGTAAGAGCTAGTATTGGTGTTTCCCAGCCCTGTCCAGTCACAGGGTGGTCCAGTTAACCACCCT
>NW_027720959.1:0-5358 GCF_054177405.1 Leptonychotes weddellii | reverse complement strand
TGGGATCATGACCTGAGCCAAAGGCAGATGCTTAACTGACTAAGCCACCCAGGCACCCCCAGATTAATGATTATAAAGATACTAGCTGGACTTGAAAAAAGTATAGAAGACACTAGAGAATCCCTTTCTGGAAAAATAAAAGAACTAAAATCTAACCAAGTCGAAATCAAAAAGGCTACTAATGAGATGCAATAAAAAATGGAGGCTCTAACTGCTAGGATAAATGAGGCAGAAGAGAAAATTAGTGATATAGAAGACCAAATGATGGAAAATAGAAGCTGAGTGGATCATGACTGGATCATGAGGGGAAAATTTGAGAGATAAGTGATATCATAAAGTGAAACAATGTTAGAATAATTGGGATCCCAGAAGAAGAGGAAAAAGAGAGAGGGGCAGAAGGTATATTGGAGCAAATTATAACAGAGAACTTCCCTAATCTGGGGAAGGAAAGAGGCATCAAAATCCAGGAGGCACAGAGAACCCCCCTCAAAATCAATAAAAATAGGTCAACACCTTGACATATAATAGTGAAAGTTACAAATCTCAGAGACAAAGAGAAAATTGTGAAAGTAGTTCAGGACAAGAGGTACATAACCTACAAGGCTAGAAACATTAGACTGGCAGCAGACCTATCAACAGAGACCTGGCAGGCCAGAAAGGACTGGCATGATACATTCAGGGTGCTAAATGAGAAAAATATGCAGCCAAGAATACTTTATCCAGCTAGGATGTCATTCAAAATGGAAGGAGTGAATCCTGGAAGAATTCTTCCAGGACAAATGGAAACTAAAAGAATTAGTGACCAACAAACCAGTCCTACAAGAAATATTAAAAGGGATCCTTTAAGCAAAGAGAGAGCCCAAAAGTAGCATAGACCAGAAAGGAACAGAGACAGTATACAGAAACAGTGACTTTACATGTAATATAATGGCCCTAAATTCATATCTTTCAATAGTTACTTTGAATGTAAATGGGCTAAATGCCCCAATCAAAAGACACAGGGTATCAGATTGGATAAAAAAGCAAGACCCATCCATATGCTGCCTGTAAGAGACTCATTTTAGATCCAAAGATACCTCCAGATTGAAAGTGAGGGGGTGGAAAACCATTTATCATGCTAGAGGACATCAAAAGAAAGCTGGGGTAGCAAACCTTATATCAGACAAATTAGATTTTATTTTTTATTTTTATTTTTTTTCAAGATTTTATTTGTTTATTTGAGAGAGAATGAGAGAGAGAGCACATGAGAGGGGGGAGGGTCGAGGAAGAAGCAGACTCCCTGCCGAGCAGGGAGCCTGATGCGGGACTCGATCCAGGGATACCAGGATCATGACCTGAGCTGAAGGCAGTCGCTTAACCAACTGAGCCATCCAGGCGCCCAGAGACAAATTAGATTTTAAACCAAAGACTATAATAAGAGATGAGGAAGGACACTATATCATAATTAAAGGGTTTGTCCAACAAGATCTAACAATTGTAAATATTTATGCCCCTAACATGGAAGCAGCCAAATATATAAGCCAGTTAATAACAAAATCAAAGAAACACATTGATGATAATACAATAATAGTAGGGTACTTTAACACCCCCCTCACTGCAATGGACAGATCACCTAAGCAGAATATCAACAAGGAAATAAGGGTTTTGAATGACACACTGGACCAGATGGACTTCACAGATATATTCAGAAGATTCCATCCCAAAGCAACAGAACACATGTTCTTCTCTAGTGCACATGGAACATTCTCCAGAATAGATCACATATGGGGCCACATATCATGTCTCAATGGGTACTAAAAGAGTAGGATAATTCCTTGCATATTTTTGGACCACAATGCTTTGAAACTGGAACTCAATCACAAGAGGAAAATTGGAAAGAACTCAAATACATGGAGGCTAAAGAGCATCCTACTAAAGAATGAATGGGTCAACCAGGAAATTAAAGAAGAATTTTAAAAAATTCATGGAAACAAATGAAAATTGAAAACAAAAGTGTTCAAAACCTTTGGGATGCAACAAAGGCAGTCCTAAGAGGAAATTATATAGCAATACAAGCCTTTCTCAAGAAACAAGAAAGGTCTCAAATACACAACCTAACCTTACACCTAAAGGAGCTGGAGGAAGAACAGCAAATAAAGCCTAAACCCAGCAGGAGAAGAGGAATAATAAAGATCAGAGCAGAAATCAGTGAAATAGAAACCAAAAGAACAGTAGAACTTATCAACAAAACTAGGAGCTGGTTCTTTGAAAGAATTAATAAGATTGATAAACCCCTGGCCAGACTTATTAAAAAGAAAAGAGAAAGGACCCAAGTAAATAAAATCATGAATGAAAGAGAGATCACAACCAACACCAAAGAAATACAATTATAAGAACATATTATGAGCAACTAAATGCCAGCAAATTAGGCAATCTGGAAGAAATGGATGCATTCCTAGAGATGTATAAACTACCAAAACTGAACCAGGAAGAAATAGAAAACCTGAACAGACCCATAACCAGCAAGGAAATTGAAGCAGTAATCAAAAATCTCCTAACAAACAAGAGTCCAGGACTGGATGGTTTCCCAGGGGAATTCTACAAAACATTTAAAGAAGAAATAATTCCTATTCTTCTGAAGCAGTTTCAAAAAATAGAAATGGAAGGAAAACTTCCCAACTCTTTCTATGAGGCCAGCATTACCTTGATCCCAGATCCAGACAAAGACCCCATCAAAAAGGAGAATTACAGACCAATATCCTTGATGAACATGGATGCAAAAATTCTCACCAAAATACTAGTCAATAGGATCCAACAGTACATTAAAAGGATTATTCACCACGACCAAATGGGATTTATTCCTGAGCTGCAAGATTGGCTCAACACCCACAAATCAATGTGATATACTACATAAATAAAAGAAGGGACAAGAACCATATGATTGATCTTCTCTGTAGATGCAGAAAAAGCATTTGAGAAAGTAAAGCATCTTTTCTTGATTAAAACTCTTCACAGTGTAGGGATAGAGGGAACATACCTCAAAATATCATAAAAGCATATATGATAAGCCCATAGCAAATATCATTCTCAATGGGGAAAAACTGAGAGCTTTTCCCCGAAGGTCAGGAATGCCCCAGGGATTTCCACTATCCCCACTGCTGTTCAACATAGTACTAGATGCCCTAGCCTCAGCAATCAGACAACAAAAAGAAATAAAAGGCATCCGAATCAGCAAAGAAGTCAAACTCTCACTCTTTGCAGATGACACGATACTCTATGTGGAAAACTCAAAAGACTCCACCCCAAAATTGCTAGAACTCTTACAGGAATTCAGCAAAGTGGTAGGATATAAAATCAATGCACAGAAATCAGTGGCATTCCTATATACTAACAAGGAGATAGAAGAAAGAGATATAGAGTCAATCCCATTTACAATTGCACCCAAAACCATAAGATACCCAGGAATAAATTTAACCAAAGAGGCAAACGATCCATAGTCAGAAAACTATGGAACACTCATGAAAGAAATTGAGGAAGGCAAAAAGAAATGGAAAAATGTTCCATGCTCATGGATTGGAGGAACAAATATTGTTAAAATGTCTATGCTACCTCGAGCAATCTACACATTCAATGCAATCCCTATCAAAATACCATCTACTTTTTTCAAAGAAATGGAACAAATAATCCTAAAATTTGTATGAAACCATAAAAGACCCTGAATGGCCAAAGGAATGTTTAAAAAGAAAACCAGAACTGGTGACGTCACAATTCCAGACTTTAAGCTCTATTACAAAGCTGTAATCGTCAAGACAATAGGTATTGGCACAAAAACAGACACATAGAACAATGGACTAGAATAGAGAACCCAGAAATGGACCCTCAACTCTATGGTCAACTAATCTTTGACAAAGCAGTAAAGAGTATCCAATGGAAAGAAGACAGTCTCTTTAACAAATGCTGTTGGGAAAATTGGACAGCCACATGCAGAAGAATGAAACTGGACCATTTCCTTACACCATACACAAAAATAGACTCAAAATGGATGAAAGACCTAGATGCGAGACAAGAATCCATCAAAGTTCTAGGGGAGAAAACAGGCAGCAACCTCTTCGACCTCGGCCGCAGCAACTTCTTGCTAGACATGTCTGCAAAGGCAAGGGAAACAAAAGCAAAAATGAACTATTGGGAGTTCATCAAGTTCTTTTGCACAGTAAAGGAAACAGTCCACAAAACCAAAAGACAACCGACAGAATGGGAGAAGATATTTGCAAGTGACACATCAGATAAATGGCTAGTATCCAAAATCTATAAAGAACTTATCAAACTCAACACCCAAAGAACAAAGAATCCAATCAAGAAATGGGCAGAAGACATGAACAGACATTTTTCCAAAGAAGACATCCAGATGGTCAACATACACATGAAAAAGTGCTCAACATCACTCAGCATTTGGAAATCCAAATCAAAACCTCAATGAGATATCACCTCACACCAGTCAGAATGGCTAAAATTAATAAGTCAGCAAACGACAGATGTTGGCGGGATGCGGAGAAAGGGGAACCCTACCACACTGTTGGTGGGAATGCTTGCTGGTGCAGCCACTCTCACTCTGGAAAACAGTATGGAGGTTCCTCAAAAGGTTGAAAATAGAGCTGCCCTACAACCCAGCAATTGCACTACTATTTACCCCAAAGATACAAATGTTGTGATCCAAAGGGGCACGTGCACCCCAATGTTTATAGCAGCAATATCCACAATACCCAAACTAAGGAAAGAGCCCAAATGTCCTTTGACAGATGAATGGATAAAGGGGATCTGGTGTATACATACACAATGGAATATTACGGAGCCATCAAAAGAATGAAATCTTACCATTTGTAATGAGGTGGATGAACTAGAGGGTATTATGCTAAGAGAAATAAGTCAATCAGATAAAGACAATTATCATATGATCTCACTGATATGTGGAATTTAACAAACAAAACAGAGGATCATAGGGAAAGAGAAGAAAAAATAAAAGATGAAACCAGAGAGGGAGACAAACCATAAGAGAATCTTTTTTCCCTCTATATTTTAATTTTATTAATATCTTTTTATTATTATGTTATGTTAATCACCATACATTACATCATTAGTTTTTGATGTAGTGTTCCATGATTCATTATTAGTGTATAACACCCAGTGCTCCATGCAGAACGTGCCCTCCTTAATACCCATCACCAGGCCAACCCATCCTCCCACCCCTCAGTTTGTTTTTCAGAGTCCATTGTCTTTCATGGTTCATCTCCCCCTCTGATTTCCTCCCCTTCATTCTTCCCCTCCTGCTATCTTCTTTTTAAAACATATAATGTATTATTTGTTTCAGAGGTACAGATCTGT
>NW_027720958.1:0-320 GCF_054177405.1 Leptonychotes weddellii | reverse complement strand
TGACCTCCCGCAAGGCCTTGGGTCTGAGGCGCCAGAGTAGCAGGCCGAGGAGCAGCGCGCCGCCGAGCAGCACGAGCGCCCGCCGCCACCCGCGCGGCGCCACCTCCAGCCAGCGCCGCCCCCGCCCCCGCCCCGGGCCGCCGGCCGCCAGCCGCTGCGCCACCCGCCGGAGCCGGAGGTCGGGGGGCGCGTGGCGCAGAGCCTCCGCCAGGCCGTACACGGCGTTGGTGAAGGGCGCGCCCGCGTGCTCCCGCGCCAGCCGCTCCACCAGCGCCAGCAGCTCCTCCACCTGCGCGTCGCGCGCCGCGCCCGCGGCCCGG
>NW_027720957.1:0-320 GCF_054177405.1 Leptonychotes weddellii | reverse complement strand
GGAGCAACCTGGGGATGGGGACTGTCCCAGCGCCCAGCATCAGGTTTAATACATATTTATTGACTGCCTGAGTGAATCCATCAATGAATGAACAAACTAGGCCATGAATCCGCGAGGATGTCTTGCTTCATCTCGACACTTGGCAGCCTCTAGCACCTTGGCACAGACTGGGTCTGAGAAAAAAACGTTTGTGGAATGACTAATAGAAATAGCCCAGGCTCACCGAGCACAGATACCAGGCCAAGCTCTTGATGTGGCTTATCCCCTTTTACCCTTAGAGGGATCCTAGGAGGTGGGCGCTGCCACCAGCTGCCATTTGC
>NW_027720956.1:0-320 GCF_054177405.1 Leptonychotes weddellii | reverse complement strand
GGGGATCCTACACCGCCAGTGAGTGACAGCCTCACGCGCTGCGGAGGAAGCACAGACTCGCAGACCGGTAGCATCGGGAAAGGACTTTAGGGCAGCCCCCGGGGTGGAGGACCAGACCAGCGGGGTCACGCGTACGCGAACTGCAGCTCCCACGGACAGAAACCGGAGCGACGGTCGTGCGCACGCGAACTGCAGCCTCCGAGGCGGAAACCCGGTGGGCCGGGGTCCTGCCGGTGAACTGCAACCCCCGGGGGTGGAAACCCCAAACGGCGGAGTCACGCGCGAATTGGGAGCGGCTGGCGGTTTTAGAAGCACAAAGG
>NW_027720955.1:0-320 GCF_054177405.1 Leptonychotes weddellii | reverse complement strand
TACGGGATCATGCCTGAGCAGATTCTTTAGGAAAATAGCTAGTCACAGGGAGTAGGCTTTGTGTTTTGATAGGCAGCTCCATCCCAGTGGTACTCAGGAAGAGATTCTTGACTCCCATAAATATATGGGCTGTAGACCAAGCTAGTTAATGCCATCTGAACAATCACTGGGCAAATGGAACATGATTTCAGAGCAGAGAGCTGTCGGGAAACTGGGCAAGAGAAGGCCAGTTTCACATTTAGGATTCCCCTCTCCTCCTGCAGACAAAGCTCACATAATAAAACCTACAAATGTTAATGATAGTTGCCTTTTTTTTTTTT
>NW_027720954.1:0-320 GCF_054177405.1 Leptonychotes weddellii | reverse complement strand
TTACAGCAAATGTGTATCTCCCTGACCCTGTCCACCCCACTCACCCCGCCCAGTAGTTACTGCTCAAAGAACAAAGATCTGCTAGCTCTTCCATCCTATTTCACCTATCCACCACCTTTGCTTCAGTCTCCTCCTCCACAGTTGATCTCTTTGGCAAGTTCAAAAAGGTTTAGACCCCTGTGGAGGGGGGGGATAGTAAATTGAGCCCTTAGGGAGGAGCCCTGAAAAGATCTCCATTTCCCTGGTGGCTCAGGCTTGGGAGCACTCCCCTGGCCCTGGTGAGCTCTATAATCTGAGCATTGGGGGGGGGGGGGGGGGTT
>NW_027720953.1:0-320 GCF_054177405.1 Leptonychotes weddellii | reverse complement strand
TTTCCACAGTTTGGCTATTGTGGACATTGCTGCTATAAACATCGGGGTGCACATACCCTTTCGGATCCCTACTTTTGTATCTTTGGGGTAAATACCCAGTAGTGCAATTGCTGGATCATAGGGTAGCTCTATTTTCAACTTTTTGAAGAACCTCCATACTGTTTTCCAGAGTAAGCCAGTGAAATTTAAAAGTAAATCGATCACATCCTTCTTCTGCTTTAAATTCCTCTGCCGTTTCCCACTGCAGTTGGTGTAAGATTCAGATGTTCTGATCGTGGTCTGTAGATGTCTCCATGATCTGGGCTCTGCTGGCCTCCATG
>NW_027720952.1:0-320 GCF_054177405.1 Leptonychotes weddellii | reverse complement strand
TCTCCCACTCCCCCTGCTTGTGTTCCTTCTCTGGCTGTGTCTCTCTCTGTCAAATAAATAAATAAAATCTTAAAAAAAAAAAAAAGAAAAGGCTTGGGTACCTGACTCATTTGTGAAAAACTATTCTCAAGTTTACCAATTCAAATTATTTGCTCCTAGACTTCCTGTTTGGTTCCAAAATGTCTTATATGGTTTTAAGAAGTTTTTCCTTCTTTCAAAGCAATCCCACATCTTGCTCTTTATATTATAAAAACTGATACAAACTTTTAATCTACCACAACACTAATACCTAGTCACAAATTGTGTAGGAACCAGCATAC
>NW_027720951.1:0-320 GCF_054177405.1 Leptonychotes weddellii | reverse complement strand
TAGCCGTGTCCCACTGGGTTTTGAGACTCAAATGAGAATGTGCTCTGAAATCTTGAAACCGGGAAAGAGGGAGTTCAGGCCTAATCAAGGCCTCCGGGACGTGGGGGGTGGGGGGGCTGAGTCTGTGACCCAGCGGGGGCAGTTTATCCTGCTGGGAAGGATGCTGGCACCCTGGGACCGGGGACCATTCACGCAACATCCTACAATGTCAGGTTCCTCATTTGTCACAAGCCACGAGCAGCACCGGCCTCGGGGCGCCATCGGGGGTCCCGCGAATCGATCGTTCTGGGGCCAGAGTTGGATCTGGTGCGGAATTGGGC
>NW_027720950.1:0-320 GCF_054177405.1 Leptonychotes weddellii | reverse complement strand
TCCTTAGAATAAAAACTGGAGACTGATATTATACCCACTTCTTATTCTGCCACCTGCCCGTCTTCAGTCTTTCAGCCTGGGGAAAAGAAAATCACTTGATTTCTCAAGCAGTGAACGAAGATAATCCTTCTTTTTTAATTTTCTACAGACTAGAAGATTCTAAACGGGTGGTAAAAACCTTACGTTCTTTGTCTTGTGAAGGATGTGATCACATTGTTCCACCGAAACCATATATGAATATCTATAGAGAGAACCATCATGAAGTCCCTGTGCCCTCACAGGGTTACTCCCAGATTTCCACTGGCTAAACGTGGCTCAGG
>NW_027720949.1:0-320 GCF_054177405.1 Leptonychotes weddellii | reverse complement strand
CACATGAAAAAGGGTACAATAAGATACTTGGAGAAAGAGAGAGACCATAATCACATAACTTTTATTATGGTATATTGTTATAATTGCTCTATTTTATTACTGGTTATTATTAATCTCTTAGTGTGCCTAATTTATAAAGTAAACGTTATCATAGGTATGTATGTATAGGAAAAAAAAATAGTATGTATATAAGGTTCAGTGTTACCTGCAATTTCAGGCATCCACTGGGGGGCTTGGAACGTTATCCCCCATGGATAAGGGGGGGGCGCTATGGTACTACCTTTTCAAACTAACTTGTCGGCCTCTTTGTTTGTTTGTTT
>NW_027720948.1:0-5359 GCF_054177405.1 Leptonychotes weddellii | reverse complement strand
AGTCCCTGGATCGAGTCTCGCATCGGGCTCCCTGCTCGGCAGGGAGTCTGCTTCTCCCTCTGACCCTCTCCCCTCTCATGTACTCTCTCTCATTCTCTCTCTCTCAAATAAATAAATAAAATCTTTAAAAAAAAAAAAAAGAATTCTATCTCCAACGAGAGACTGTCATTTCTCAGAGATATTTGGAAACAATTATATTTATATAATTTATAGCCCTATACTGAGAACTTCTCAACAGCAGGCAAGCATTTTCTCCATAGTCAAATTATGAAGCAAATGGTTAATTCTAGGTGACTAACTTTATATATAACCAAGAAAAACATAAAAACCCAAAATGAATTTTATTTTCCCTTAAAATAAGATTTTATATTAATGAAAACTGTCTAAATGTATGCCATGACTCTGAATCACTAGACCATATTTTAATTTAGATGAGTTATTAATGGATTAATCTAACTCCATCTTTTTACAAATAGGGAAAGAAACCCAAAGTAAGGGACCTTCCCAGTTCTTATTTATTTTTAGATATCTACCTAATGGTTTAAAAAAACTTTTTACTATAATTAACTTATAATCACTGTTCTTATCTACTTCAGTTTTAACCAACATGAAACTAAAAATCTAAAAACATAATCATTTTTTGCCGGACATCACAGAGTCAAACACCAGTCAGAGTTAAACACAGGAAAAACAAAAACAATAATATTTTACTCACAGCAATCCAGATGTATTTTTCAGCTCGTTAATGCTTTTTTCTGGAACTTTACTGCCACTAAACCATTTTTTAGTTGCAGAAAATAGAGATCGACTTAAACCTTTTCTTGATATTAGCTACCAAAAAAGATTATTACAAATATGAGAATTTAAGTTTACTTTTACATACAAAAGAATTCTAAATAACTAAAAAGCTTTAAAAGTGAGCAAATATTCATTTTAACAACATCAATTTAAAGAAAATTGTTCAATATGCTAGCAAAATCCCTAATGTAAATGAATAGGTACCTTCCAGGATTTAACAAAATTTCATCACTAACAGTGACACTAATAAATCCTAGTAAATACCTTACACTACTATATTCCCAAGTTAACTCTTGGCTGAAATTTTAAAAATACTAATCCGAACAATTAAAGCTTACCTGATCATTTAATTGCCGAATTGTTTTCTCTATATGGGGCAAAAGGCCCCGAAACGTGAACTCTTGTATAAACTGTCGAATTCTATCATGATCAGTAAGAGTTAAACATGCACCATGAATAATTCCAGTATTTGCTTTCTTTGTTTCATGTAATGATGAAGCAGATTTTACATGATCTGGGCCATCAATGCTGTTAGAAGGGTCACTGGAGGAGTCCAACTGAAGTGGGTGAGCTCTAAAGTTATTTGGTAAGCCATCTACTGAAAAACAGATCTTTCTTTTACTCTCAGAATGCAACAGAAAATTGTGATATTACTACCATACTGCTAAAGAAAAAAAAGAACAATGTTGGAACCCTTTATCTTTCTGTATATAAGTCTAAGATATAATAACATTAACATTTTCCCTCCTAAAATTATAGAACTTGGGTTAATACTTGTTACACATAATAGAAATTTAAAGATTCATGTAAATAAAAGAAAAATACAGTGTTAAAATAATAGAGTCATTTTAAAATAACACAGCTAATAAAAATTTTTAACAAATTTTAGAGCTGTCACTATCAAAACTGTATTTAAAATACAGAAATAAAGCTCTCAAAATCATGTCAACTTTGGGAATAATTAATGCTGCACACAGTATCTTCCCCCTTGCTTTCTACAAATTATTTAAAAGAAATATGAGGGGCGCCTGGGTGGCTCAGTCATTAAGCGTCTGTCTTCGGCTCAGGTTGTGATCCCAGGGTCCTGGGATTGAACCCCGCATCGGGCTCCCTGCTCAGCGGGAAGCCTGCTTCTCCCTCTTCCACTCCCCCTGCTCGTGTTCCCTCTCTCGCTATGTCTCTGTCAAATAAATAAATAAAATCTTTAAAAAAATAAAAAATAAAAATAAATAAAAAAATAAAAGAAATATGTTATATTACTCTTACAAATTTTTATTTATTTTTTTAATTTTTTTTTTAAGATTTTATTTATTTGAGAGAGAGAATGAGATAGAGAGAGAGCATGAGAGGGGGGAGGGTCAGAAGGAGAAGCGGACTCCCTGCTGAGCAGGGAGCCTGATGCGGGACTCGATCCCGGGACTCCAGGATCATGACCTGAGCCGAAGGCAGTCGGTTAACCAACTGAGCCACCCAGGCGCCCTCTTACAAATTTTTAAATGTCAAAAAAAGTCAAACTCAAATGATCCAAAAAATTCTTCAAAGGAAAAGCTAATCTGCTCATTTTTTTTATTATAAAAATTTCCCTCATCTTTTATCTGTAAGGATTAGCATGCTTTGAGAAGAGTGCATATTTCCAATCAAAAGAGAAACTTAGAGAAAGTATATCAAGACCTTTGACTTCGTTATCTAATCCATCCAATGAAAGCAAGTTACTATCAGAACTCTTATTTGAAGTTATAGTACAAGGGCCATCTTCATATGATTCCTATCAAAATAAAATAAAAAAGCATTAGCAGTTATAGTTAATTAATCACGTTTAAGATACCACCAAATCCATCAACAACTTCTGCTAACTGTAAGCCTCATTTATTTGTTTTAGCAAGACACTTTCTTTCCAGTCCTCCAAATTCTTAACTTCTTCCATCTATCTTATCATTCCAATCCACACCTCCTATATTCCTAACTTCCTTTTCACATTCAACCTACTACCCTAATTCTTCTGACTTCAAATGATCTCTATCTCAGTTTTCCCGTTTACATATGGTAAGTACATGCCCAAACTAATACCTGTACAAGTGTCTGAAGTAAATAAATGCGAAGAAAGATGGACTACTAGTCAGGAAGGGGAAAATAAGAGGGATGGTATGGAATCTCCTGGGTCATGGATACAGTGTTAATAGGCTGGAGTAATTCTGAATACATCATAGTGTGTTAAAATATCCAAAGCGATATTTGTACAAAGGCGCTGGTTTCTCAGTCAACAAAAAAACTTAAAATAAAAATACCCAGCTGACGAAAAATAAATAAATAAATAAATAAATACCCAGACTACTCTGTGAGAGTAGTAAATCTGAGGTACTATTCTGAGTGTCTCGCTTTTAGAGAAATATATAAGCTGGAACTTAACAGGATAAAAGTGATTAGGACAAGAAACAGTCTGAAACCACCATTCAAGAAAGAGTTGAAAAAACTAGGTATAGTTAGCCTAGAAAAAATATAAAAGAGGACATGGGAACTATATTTTGAAAGTTGACTAAATGAAAAACTGGTCCCAAAGGACCAATGAGTACAAGCAAAGGGAGATGATTTTTGGTTGATCCTCCAGCTGTTCAGACATGGAACAGGTCACTTAAGAGAGTGAGTACTAGATGAGGTTATTCATTAGGTAAAGGAAATTAAAAGTATTAGATTAGGGGGTTAGATTTGATAAGCTTTAAAACTATCCTCCAATCCCAGGCTTCTAGCTGTAGAATTTCTGATACTTCTGTCTTCTGTTAAAAGTTCTCAAATTGGACAATCTGACTTATGCTTCCCTTCCTTAGGATGACTGGACTCTAAATTCCTTTTTTCAATATTGTTCCTATTCTGAGTGTGGCCTGGAAAGACCATATTTTAAAATAAAACTCCTTCCTATTCAACTGGTTCTTTTTTTCCTCACTTTCCCCCAGCATTATCTTAAAGTAAATATCAGCATAGCACTATATCTGGATCAAAAATTCCATATGTAAAATAGAAAAATAAGGCAAATAAACAGATTATTAAACAATATTTATATTAGGACATCCAAAATTACATAAACTATAATTGATATTTTAAAAAATATCACAAAGGACACATGTAGTTTAAATGTACAAAATACAAATACATTTTCCATTTACTTACGAAATCCCCCTTCTATACAGAAAACAGTCAACTCTTGATTATCTGAACTAAGCATGGGAAATTGGCACCTGACTACTACCAAGTGGCATACAATTCTATCTAAAAAGTTTGACAGACCATGAAAATTTATACCTACCCACTTCAACCCATAGACAACAATTAACATTAGTCTAGAAGTCTAGATTAAGAAAGGAGCAAATTAGGAAGAAACAACACTTCCTGAAAATTCAGAAGGAAAGGAAATCAAAGGAAAGTTAGGGAAAAAAGCCCACCCACCTAAAAAGTATGAGCTCCAAAAGGTGGCCATAAGAACAGCATGTTGAAAATGAAGGAAGGCAACCCCAGAGCATGTGGATAATAAAGAATTGACTGTAAGCATTCATAAGGAATTAAATGTACAAGTAAAAAATTCTATTCGCTACATGTCTAGCCAATCTAATTCAATTCTTAGGTAATTTACTTTTCATCTTTTAAGAAAAGATCAAGTAACACTGATGTTATATGCCTGAAAGGAGTACGCATAAGGGATTACGTATTAGTTAAAACAGTGTTAAACCATTGAATTAAGAGCTCACATGCTGATGGATCAGAACTAGCCAGATTCTACAAAATAAATATTAACAATTCTACTAGTTAGATGAAGACATAAAAAAAAATTCTACAGTGATATCATTATGTCATAAAACTGAAATACAGCTTTTGTGGTTTGCTTCATTGTTGTTTTTTACATATACCTGGTTTTGAATACTATTTTTCTGGAGATACTGACTCCAAGGATCTGGTATCTGTTCATCTGATGCTCGATTAGATGTTCGAGAATTAATTTTAAGTAAATAGCAACCCTGAGTTCCATATTTCTGTTTCATTTCTTCATAAATTGATTCAGCTCTAAAATAAAAAATGGAAAAAAAGTTTGTAGTAAATGGAGAGCATACCTTAAGCAATAATAGATAGTAAAATAATGTAAAAACAATCCCCAAAAAAGGCAGAACAGAAAATCAGAGATAAAGTAGTAAAAAAATTAAAACAAAGATCATGATCCTAACTGAAATTTAGCTAGCTTGGATATCACCTTAAAAGAGAGCTACCAAGGGGCGCCTGGGTGGCTCAGTCGTTAAGCGTCTGCCTTCGGCTCAGGTCATGATCCCGGGGTCCTGGGATCGAGTCCCGCATCCGGCTCCCTGCTCTGCGGGAAGCCTGCTTCTCCCTCTCCCACTCCCCCTGCTTGTGTTCCTGCTCTCGCTATGTCTCTGTCAAAAAAATAAAAAATAAAATCTTTAAAAAAAAAAAAACAAAAAAAAAAAACAGAGCTACCAAGGGCGCCTGGGTGGCTCATTGGTTAAGCAACTGCCTTTGGCTCAAGTCATGATCCTGGAGTCCTGGGATCGAATCCCTCATA
>NW_027720947.1:0-320 GCF_054177405.1 Leptonychotes weddellii | reverse complement strand
TTTTAAAGATTTTATTTATTTATTTATTTGAGACAGAGAGAATGAGAGAGACAGAGAGCACATGAGAGGGGGGAGGTTCAGAGGGAGAAGCAGGCTCCCTGCCGAGCAGGGAGCCCGATGCGGGACTCGATCCAGGGACTCCAGGATCATGACCTGAGCCGAAGGCAGTCGCTTAACCAACTGAGCCACCCAGGCGCCCCTATTTTTCAATTCTAAAATTGCCATTTGGTTCTTTATATCTTTTATTTCTTTGATAAGACTTTCTCTTCACTAAAGATTTGTTTTTCATTTGTTTCAAGCATGTTTGTATTACTTGTTGA
>NW_027720946.1:0-320 GCF_054177405.1 Leptonychotes weddellii | reverse complement strand
GGCGGGGCCGGCTGGGGGCGGGGCCCGCGAGGCTCCGCTTGCGGACTCCAGTGCCCCCGGCGCTCGCGCGGTTTCCTTTCTTCTCGGAAGCGGCCGTTCTGCAGTCGCGGAGCAAGGCGGACGCCGGGCCTCTCGGGACCGCGGGCGTGCTGGGCTTCGCTGGGCCCGGAAGGAAGTCTTTGATCGACGCGGGTGGGGCCCGGGCTGGGAGGAGCGGAACTCCGGTGGGCGGGAGACCCGCAGGGGTGGTGGGCCGTGGGAGCGTTCTTCTCGGGTGACCCCGCCTGAGTTGGGCCGGGGGTCTGTACAGAGGCACTGTT
>NW_027720945.1:0-320 GCF_054177405.1 Leptonychotes weddellii | reverse complement strand
CTTTGCTCCCCATGGTTTATCATGCAGCTTGATGATACTGTGGAGGGAAATACAATTACCTAACTATGCACCTGTTCAGTTTACAATTTTATGAGTGTAAGTTGTAGTATGATACACATCTTGAGGCTTGTAGTGAAATCATTTGAAAATAGAGATTCTGTATGAAATTCTGTAATATATAAAAATATCTAAATATTTTATGTAATGTATTGTCTCTATATATTCTCTCTCTTGATATTTATGTATATGTATACATACATGTATATGTATATGCAAACAGTCCCTGGCTTCTAATGGTTTGACTTCGAATTTCTCAACTT
>NW_027720944.1:0-320 GCF_054177405.1 Leptonychotes weddellii | reverse complement strand
GGTTTTAGAATCAAGGTAATGCTGGCCTCAGAAAATGAGTTTGGAACTTTTCCTTCCATTTCTTTCTTTCTTTCTTTCTTTCTTTCTTTCCTTTCTTTCTTTCTTTCTTTCTTCTTTTCTTTCTTTCTTCTTTTCTTTCTTTCTTCTTTTCTTTCTTTCTTCCTTCCTTCCTTCCTTCTTTTCTTTCTTTCTTTCTTTCTTTCTTTCTTTTTCTTTCTTTCTTTCTTTTCTTTCTTTCTTTCTTTCTTTCTTTCTTTCTTTCTTTCTTTCTTCCTTCCTTTCTTTCTTTTCTTTCTTTCTTTCTTTCTTTTTTTCTTCTT
>NW_027720943.1:0-320 GCF_054177405.1 Leptonychotes weddellii | reverse complement strand
AGGACAAAATTGGGCAATAACAGCCAAGCTGCCTGACAACTTATTCTTAGCCGCCTGGCTCCTGGTGGTGGGCAAAGGGAAGGAAATTCATGCCCAGAAATAGAGTAACAGTGTTCTCTGCAGGAATTTCTGCCAAGCATTGCTAAGAGAGAAAGAAATCGCCTTAAGCCTCCTTTGGATTTCTCTCTGTCTCCTTCTAAATAAAATTAGGATCAGTCTGAGAGCTTCCTGGAAGCCTGTCGTAGCCCAGCGCCGACAAGGACCCTTTCGAGAGAAGTCAGGGCAGAGACCCTTGTGAGCCCCCTCCCCTGCCTCCTCTT
>NW_027720942.1:0-320 GCF_054177405.1 Leptonychotes weddellii | reverse complement strand
TCCACGTGGTGTGTGCCACCCAGTGGAACACGAGTCTCCCTCTGCTGCAGCACCACCTGCGGCAGCAGCTGCGGAAGCCGCTGGCCAACGTCGCAGACGCCCTGGAGAAGGTGGACAGGTAGCTGGTGCCTCCTGGTCCTGGGCTCAGAGGGGGGTGCTCCTGTGGGAGAGCGCTGGGCAGACCCTTCGACACCAGCACGAAGATGAGACCCAGCTCATTTCCCCAAAAAGCGGTGCCGGCAGGAAAATCTGCCTGCGTCAGAAAGGGCTTGCCCGGCTGCCGCAGTGATGAGGCCACAAGTGGGCCCCAGGCGGGGCTG
>NW_027720941.1:0-320 GCF_054177405.1 Leptonychotes weddellii | reverse complement strand
GGTGAACAGCGTGGAGATTAAACCACTCCACAGACAAGAGACATCGCAGCAGTGGGAGAACCAGTGAGGGACGGGTGAGGCCTGGGGTGGGGCCAGCCGAGCAGGAGAGAAGATGCGGGAAAGTCAGAGACCATGGGTGACGGAACCAGTAGGGTTTGGGAATTCATGCACAGAGTGAAGGACGGGGCGTCGGGGCTGACGGGAGGGTGGAGGCTCTGCTCGCGGGACACACAGGGAGACAGGTGTGCAGAGAAGGCCTGTGTGGGCCTGCTCGCGTGAAAGCCCTGAGAGATGGAGACATGTCAGCACCATCTCCGGAG
>NW_027720940.1:0-320 GCF_054177405.1 Leptonychotes weddellii | reverse complement strand
GGTGCCCACGGGACAGAACACGGTCACGCACAGTCAGCAGGTGTCGCCATGAAGAGGTAGACATGAACTGGATGGTGAGGCACAGACAGGACTCAGACACGTGCGAGAGAATCAGTGGTCAGAGGAGCAAGCACACAGGTGGGAAAGGAAAGGTGCTGAAACCCGCTCTCTGCCGAGCAGCTGACTGAGTAGGGGGCGAGCGGGAAACGGGGCTGGGGAGGCGGACGGAGGACGGGCTGCGCGCCTGTGTCCAGGCTCTCGTGTGCTCAGACAAACGTCATCACGAAGTGTTTAACTGTATTAAACCATGTCGGAATTGG
>NW_027720939.1:0-320 GCF_054177405.1 Leptonychotes weddellii | reverse complement strand
TTTTTAATTCATCAGCACAGGATGATTTCTTCAATTTCTTTCAATGATTCTGTACTTTTCAGGAGACTAGTCTTATACTTCTTATGTAAAATTCATTCCTAAATATTTTACTCTTGATGCTATTTTGAACAGATTTTTTTTCCTTAAAAACATTTTCAGAGTTTTCCTTGCAAGTATATGGAAATAAAATTGATTTTTTAATATTGATTTTCTATCCTGCAACCTGCTGAATGTATTTGCTATAATTGTTGTTGTTGTGGATTCCTCCTATATACAGGATCATACCATCTGCAAATATAGTTTTACTTCCTCCTTACCAA
>NW_027720938.1:0-320 GCF_054177405.1 Leptonychotes weddellii | reverse complement strand
TTGTTGTTTTGAGAGAGACAGGAGGGAGAGAGAGAGAGACAATCTTAAGCAGGTTCCACACCCAGCATGGAGCCTGATGCCAGGCTCGATTTCATGACCCTGAGATCATGACCTGAGCCAAAATCAAGAGTCAGACACTTCAACAGACTGAGCCACCCACGCGCTGTTTTCAAGTTACTTTGTTTGAAGTTTCATAGGTTAAAAAGTAAATGTCTCATGGATTTATTTTTATCCTGCCAAGATTTAAAGCCTGCAACTTACCAGGAAAAAAACAATTAGATAAAAAACTTTAATTTTCAGCTTGCTTCAGTTTATCTAGT
>NW_027720937.1:0-5359 GCF_054177405.1 Leptonychotes weddellii | reverse complement strand
CATGAACAGACATTTTTCCAAAGAAGACATCCAAATGGCCAACAGACACATGAAAAAGTCCTCAACATCACTTGGCATCAGGGAAATCCAAATCAAAACCTCAATGAGATACCACCTCACACCAGTCAGAATGGCTAAAATTAACAAGTCAGGAAATGACAGATGTTTATGAGGATGCGGAGAAAGGAGAACCCTCCTACACTGTTGGTGGGAATGCAAGCTGGTGCAGCCACTCTGGAAAACAATATGGAGGTTCCTCCAAAAGTTGAAAATAGAACTACCGTATGACCCAGCAATTGCACTACTGGGTATTTACCCCAAAGATACAAATGTAGTGATCTGAAGGGGTATGTGCACCCCCATGTTTATAGCAGCAATGTCCACAATAGCCAAACTGTGGAAAGAGCCAAGATGTCCATCGACAGATGAATGGATAAAGAAGAGGTGGTATATATATACAATGGAATATTATGCAGCCATCAAAAAAAAAAAAACCCGTGAAATCTTGTCATTTGCAATGATGTGGATGGATCTAGAGGGTATTATGCTAAGTGAAATAAGTCAATCAGAGAAAGACATGTATCATAGGATCTGATATGAGGAATTCTTAATCTCAGGAAACAAACTGATAGTTGCCGGAGTGGTGGGGGGTGGGAGGGATGGGGTGGCTGGGTGATAGACATTGGGGAGGGTATGTGCTATGGTGAGTGCTGTGAATTGTGTAAGACTGATGAATCACAGATCTGTACCTCTGAAACAAATAATACATTATACGTTAAAAAAAAAAAAAGATAGCAGGAAGGGAAAAATGAAGGGGGGGATATTAGACAGGGAGATGAACCATGAGAGACTATGGACTCTGAGAAACAAACTGAGGGTTCTAGAGAGGAGGTGGGTGGGGCAATGGGTTAGCCTGGTGATGGGTATTAAAGAGGGCACGTATTGAATGGAGCACTGGGTGTTATGCGGAAACAGTGAATCATGGAACACTACATCAAAAACTAATGATGTAATGTATGGTGGTTAACATAACGTAATAAAATAAAATTAAAAAAATAAAAATAAATTACATAAAAAAATTTTAAAAAATAAATAAAAATAAAAAGACACAGTCATATTGGATTAGGGCCCACCCTAATGACTTAATCTCAATTTGGTCATCTGAAATGAGCCTTTTTCCAACTAAGGTCATATTCATAGGTACTGGAGGTTAGTACATCAATATGTCTTTGCAGAGGAGAGAGGATACAATTCAACCCATACCACGATATAAAAATATTAACTTAATGTAATTTTATGGAACAATCTGTCAGAGACTAACTAATTAGAATATCTCACAGATATACATGTGTATCTATTAAAACTCCCTTAATATTTATACATAGTTTATATTTATTAATGTGATAACAGACAATATGCTTCAAGACAGAATTCTGAATGGAAAAACACAAATTAAAATGGAAAAAAATGAATCACATTTTCACTTTGCAAAGCTGTGATATGTTTTTTCCTTTTTATCCTTTTTACTTTGTCATTAAAGTCACATAGATCCACAAGGGATGTCACACTAATTGAGTTATCTCTGAACTTGGTGTAGAAAAAGGTCACACTTAATCAAAGCAGATCAGATCATTGACCAAGTCGGTCTTGGCCATAATGTAGCATCATAGGCTTCATACTGAATTTATATTGTGTACTCATCTGTTAAAATTTAATTAAACTCTATGTATTTAAAGGTAACATAATTTGCAAACACAACATGTTATAAGCTTGAAAGAGGAATACCTTCCATACATACCCACTATATGCTCAAAATCTGAAAAAATAAACAGCTTTCGTAGTCTTTAGATAGATGTCCAATATTCAAATTTCAAAAAAATGGTATCTTTATTATGATTAAAGAGAATGGCCAATTAAAATAGAAAAAATATAAAATTAATATTGGCTAATATACTGTAATAAATCTGTTAACATCTTTATGCAAAAGGACTCAAATCGATTGGCATAGAATTTCCTCAAATATTTCAGTCTAGATAAAATTAGTGAAAATGGCAGGTACAAACCATATAGGCTCTACCTCTATTAACTCCATGAAAATCTGACCCCTTATTTAAAGTTCCAGAAATTCTTTGGGGATGTCTCCCATGCTCTTTTGAATAGGATTATGTAGCAATTACCTGCTCATTTTCCTCCAGTATTGTTTTCTGTTTGATGTGGGTAACAACTTTATTTATTAAAAGAAACTGAATCAGTCAGAATCATGCCAAGAATATAAATACTCTAAGTGTTCAAAGTCAAATATAATACAAGGAATTGCTTACAGAGTTGATGCATATGATAAGAAGCCAAACAGAAAATGGTGAGATAAGAGAAAGATTTGCCACAGCAGGAAGCTGCTATGAACCCTAGGCTGGATGCACAAAGAAGGGAGGTGGTATTAGCAGATCCCACTGGCCATGAACCCCCAGCTAGAACGACTGTGGATGCCTGGAGCTAGTGCCATGGAGATGACGCACCTGTTGCCAGAGACACCACGTAGGTTTCCCCTTTCTTCATTATTTTCAACATTCTGCTTCCTATTGACTAAAAAGCCAATAGATATAAAGTCAGAGTATATCAACTAAGGTCAAGCCAGGAAATAAGAAATATTTCAGATTTGTTTAAACAGAAAGATTTTGATACAGAGAATTGATTACACCACGGATAGAACTAAAAACCATCATTCAGGTGTTAAAAAAAAAAAAATCAGGAAGTCTCTACCATTGCTAGACTGGAGAACCTTGGAAAGGAATCAGTGCTACCAGATCCGAGGGTCATCTGGCAGGAGTTAGAACTGCAGGGAGGACTGCCCAATGGTAAGTGGAACAGTGGAGACAATCAGTTTATTGGTAACTTGGGGAGGGTAAAGTCCTCGCTTTCTCTCCATTTCCTCTGGAACAGATGCTGATATTATGTAGATTGAGGCTGCCTGTGGTTTGCTCCTATCTGCTGAATTTGTAGATTCATGAGAATAACCTGTGACCCACTTTTGTTGTATAGCTTATCCATGGATCTCTGGTTTTGATATTAAGAGCTCTGTTTTTAGGAGGAGATTCATAGAAATTTAATAGCTATAAAAAAACAACTATTCTATTGCCTTCCTCTTTCCAGAATCCTTTCTTAGATGTTTTCATTCCCTTTTTTATATTTCAAATCACTTTAAATGTATTTATTTATAGTCTCTAAATCAGGTTCACTATATGACATATCCCTATTCCAGTTATCTAATTCTTGTATTAGTAGCATCTGCTGACTCCTCTTTATTGTGGAATTTTCTTTGTGATTTTAATCATTTTTGCCTGTGTGCTCATATATTAATGTCTGCAAACTGCAAAACTATTGGTAACCCCTGAAGACTAGTTTCTCTAGAGCAGGTTAGTGTTTGCTCAGGTTTATCAGAATTTTGGAACAACCTTTCATGATTATCTTTTGAGTGGTCCCTAACCATATAGCTACTACAAAGTCAACCCTGCCTCCCTTTGTTGAAAGACCATCTTTTTCATAAATTCTCAGATAATTATTTTTCAACTTGTGCTGGGTCCAAAGACAAGAAATTTTCCTTGTTAATTACCTACGTTTATTGACTTATAAACTCGGGCTTCTGTGGTGATACCACTATTAACTCCTTCCTAACTCAAGATCTTGGCCTTATTTTCTTTCCTTCAAATGATACTAAATTCCAACCATTGCTTCAGGGCCTTCCTTTGATTTCTTTTTATGATTCTTTGTGACCAGTAGGAATTTTCTTTATAGCCTTTTGAGCCCAGCTTTGTCTTTCTAAGACTGCTACATTTTTTTAGTATTTCTTAACAGAATTTTCAGGTTGACAGGAACAAGTCTTCAATCTATAGCACTTGCACAAGTGGGGATACAGAAAGACTTTCCAAAAACAGAGTTTCCATTTCCAGATCCTTATTCTTCACCACTCTCCTAGAACTTAACGACCTGATAGCAACTTTACTGTTCTCAGTTCCTACCACCCTTTTTGAAATTATCTTTCTCCTATTTTAATATGCAAAGGTCTAAGTTCCATTGATCCCCTATCTTGTAAGGTTCATTTCCATGGGTACTGAAACCCCTGGCCTGCCATATAAAGGGCTTATTTGGGTCTTTGGTGAGAAAATCAATGACTCTAAAGATAGGGTAACAAATAATTCAGCAATTTCAATGCTTTCCAATTTTTGCTTAGTTCAAAAAAATCAGAATGGAACCAAATTGACTTTTATTATTTCATGAAAAATAATGTTTGATGGCCCAGTCACAATGTGACTTTTGGCATGAAGTCCACACAATGTTCAAAGAATGAAATAACACTGCTATGAAAATTCCCTTTCTTTTTCTACACCAATTTTTGTGACTATGATTTTTCAATGATTCCATTTACTAACCCCACCCACACAAAAAAATAAACAAACAAAAAACCAGGAAAAGAATTACTGCTAAAACTAGCTTCATTCTGAAATGTCCA
The DNA here is from genome assembly GCF_054177405.1 of Leptonychotes weddellii. Taxonomy (NCBI): domain Eukaryota; kingdom Metazoa; phylum Chordata; class Mammalia; order Carnivora; family Phocidae; genus Leptonychotes; species Leptonychotes weddellii. The sequence continues at coordinate 852 of NW_027720937.1, read as the reverse complement.
TCAAAATATGTATCAACTAATTGTGAAAACTACACTTAATCATACCAATAAGAAATGCATTTTATTGGGGCGCCTGGGTGGCTCAGGCATTAAGCATCTGTGGCTCAGTCATAAAGCATCTGCCTTGGGCTCAGGTCATGATCTCAGGGTCCAGGGATCGAGCCCTGCATCAGACTCCCTGCTTGGCGGGAAGCCTGCTTCTCCCTCTCCCATTCCCCCTGCTTGTGTTCCCTCTCTCGCTGTGTCTCTCTCTGTCAAATAAATAAATAAAAATCTTTTTTTTTTTAAATTTAATCTGCCACATTGATGGTTACAGAAATTCTCTTATTTAAATTGAATATATCTTTACAGAGATAAAATACTTTCCAAAATTGCACATCAGATAAGTGATTCATCTGGATAGCCTGATATATCCTGTTTTCCTTTTCAGAAGTATCTGACATGAGACCTAATTATAAGACTATAAAATTCTTCCCCTCCTTCCATACCTTACCACCATATTCCTATAGGTTTATTTATAAAAGTTCTGGGGGCGGAGCAAGATGGCAGAGGAGTAGGAGACCTGGATTTCGTCTCCTCTCAGGAATTCAGCTGGATAGGGATCAAACTATCCTGAACACCTACACACCCAACAGGAGATTGAAGAAAGGAATAGCAACAGCTCTCTGAACAGAAAAGCAACCACTTTCTGGAAGGTAGGACGTGCGGAGAAGTGAATCCGAGGTGATATTCGGGAGGATAGACGGCGGGGGAGGGGCCTCCGTCGGCCGCTTCTGGCAAGTGATAGAGCCGCGGAGCACAAAATCGGAACTTTTAAAAGTCTGCTCTGCCAAGGGACGTCACTCTGGTGGC
>NW_027720936.1:0-320 GCF_054177405.1 Leptonychotes weddellii | reverse complement strand
GCTAATATCACTAACAGCAAACAAATTTAGGCATTTTTATAAATAGCAGTGTCTTTTCTATGGTCTATAGTAGACTATGATGTGATGTCTCACCTTTTTTAAACTCATGTGCCTTTTTGATAAGCCTTGAAATTGCATACCATGCATGAACACTGTGGCATTTCGCAACACATTATGCACTTTGACTAAAGCCAACCAAAGCAGTTGTATTTTAGGTAATAAAAATGCTTTTTATGACCACACATCACTGCAAAATGTTTTTTACGTTCTTGGTGTAGGGGAATCCCCCACATGTCACTCCACACCAAAATTGATTGTTT
>NW_027720935.1:0-320 GCF_054177405.1 Leptonychotes weddellii | reverse complement strand
GAGTCTGTGCCCGTCTGCAGCACGCGAGGCTGTCACTCACCGGCGGTGTAGGATCCCCACGGCCAGGCTCCCTCCCGCTGCCGTTTATCCTCCGATATCTTTCCGCAGAATCACAGCTCCGCGCTTTGTACGTACCTCAAAACCAACCGCCTGCAATATTCTGTTTGTAGAGATCCAGATCTTCTTACATCTCAGGCTGGTTTCGTGGGTGCTCAAAGTGGTCTGGTAGATATCTAGCTCAATTCCGGGGACCAGTTGAAATAGGGTCCCCTACTCCTCCGCCATCTTTCTCCCGACCTAAAACTTTTAAAATGTAAAAT
>NW_027720934.1:0-320 GCF_054177405.1 Leptonychotes weddellii | reverse complement strand
GGGGCTCAATACACAGAAATGAGATCGAATCACATCTACATTAGAGGAAATCTTGGAAAGGATCTAAACTAATTTCCTGCTCCATGCAACAATGCCCTAAGCAACCAATGGCCTGTCCAGTGTCTGAATACTCCCAGTGAGTTTGCTGATGCCAAAAGGACCGATTCCAGTACTGGGTATTTCTTTTTTTTTTTTTTTTAAAGATTTTATTTATTTATTTGAGAGAGAGAGAATGAGAGACAGAGAGCATGAGAAGGAGGAAGGTCAGAGGGAGAAGCAGACTCCCCGCTGAGCAGGGAGCCCGATGCGGGACTCGATCC
>NW_027720933.1:0-320 GCF_054177405.1 Leptonychotes weddellii | reverse complement strand
GAGGAGACAAAGAATAGGAAAGGGACACAGACACCTCGGAAATATTGTGTCTGGTTCCAGAGCATTGCAATAAAGCAAGTAGCACAATAAAGTGAGGGAAGTGAACTTTTTGGTTTTCCAGTGCATGTAAAAGTTATGCTTACACTACGCTATAGTCTATTAAGTGTGCACTAGTATTATGTTTGAGAAACAATGCACAAACTTACTTAAAACGGACTTTATCACTAAAAAATGCTAACTATCATCTGAGCTTTCAGTGAGTCATAATCACCGATCCCACATCCTGTAACAAATATAATACTAATAAGTTTGAAATATTG
>NW_027720932.1:0-320 GCF_054177405.1 Leptonychotes weddellii | reverse complement strand
GTCTATTCCTCTATCCATGTTTTCTACCTCTTATTGAGTTAAATATATATATTTTAAACTTTCTGAGAAGAGCATCCTTTTCATGTGTATTTTCAAAAGTTTTGGATAAAGAAGGTGTGGTATATACACACAATGGAATATTATGCAGCCATCAAAAAGACAAAATCTTGCCATTTGCAACAACGTGGATGGAACTAGAGGGTATTATGCTAAGCGAAATAAGTCAATCAGAGAAATACATGTATCATATGATCTCACTGATATGAGGAATTCTTAATCTCAGGAAACAAACTGAGGGCTGCTGGAGTGATGAGGGGTGG
>NW_027720931.1:0-320 GCF_054177405.1 Leptonychotes weddellii | reverse complement strand
GGGATCGAGTCCCGCATCGGGCTCCCTGCTCAGCAGGGGGTCTGCTTCTCCCTCTGCCCTCTTCCCTCTCGTGCTCTCTGTCTCTCATTCTCTCTCTGTCAAATAAATAAATAAAATCTTTAAAAAAATAAAAATAAATAAAATTGCAAAAACAATGGCTAAAATGTCTGTCTACTATGAAATGGATAAATAAATTGTGCTTCACTCAGACAACAAATAAATAAGCAGTGAAAATAAATACAGCAAGAGCATCAACGTGGATAAATCTCAAAACCTATACTGTTGAGGGGGGAAAAAACAAGTTGCAGAAGAATATATTC
>NW_027720930.1:0-320 GCF_054177405.1 Leptonychotes weddellii | reverse complement strand
ATTCTTCTGCCTGATCAAATAATTTGTTGAACCCTTCTAGTGGATTTTTCATCCCACTTGTACTTTCAGCTCAAGAATTTGGTTCCTTTTTACAATTTCTATCTTTTTATTGATATTTGCATTATGTTCGTACACTTTCCTGATTTTTTTTAGTTCTTTGTCTATGCTTTCCATTAGCTCTTTACGCCTATTTAAGGCAGTTATTTTAAAGTCTTTTTCTAGTTACTCCAATGTCTAAAATTTCTCAGGGATACTTTCTATTTATTTTGTTAAATTTTGTAAAATTTGTTATTTTGAATGGGTCATATTTTCCTGGTTTT
>NW_027720929.1:0-320 GCF_054177405.1 Leptonychotes weddellii | reverse complement strand
GACATTCGGAGGGACCCGGAGGCCTGGGAGTGAGGACAGGGCCCCGCACCCGCTCCGATGCCGATGTGGCCGCACGGGCTGAGCGCCGACCCTTCCCAGAGGGCGCGGTCTGCACACCAGTGTTTCCAGTCCTTCCGGCTCTGAAGAGCATCCAGTAAATTCAGAAACAAACTAATTTATCTTCCCCTATTTCCTTAATGCAAGCTCATTGTCGAAAATCTGGAATATTCACAGAAGAACAATGGGGAAAATGAAAGTGTCACATCCCATTCCAGAGGATGACAGGCTGGCCTTTCTTGACATTCTGTGTTTTTGTTTTT
>NW_027720928.1:0-320 GCF_054177405.1 Leptonychotes weddellii | reverse complement strand
CTGGCCTGGGGGAGGGCTTATGGTGGAGCCCTGAGCCAGTGCGCTCCCAGTGAAAGCAAGGATGCCACAGGGGGGGTGAGGGCTCCACTTGGTGACCTCATGCATGGAGCCTGACGGGGTCCAAGGCTCATTACCATCTGCGGTCCTTGAAGTCTGGTCAAGGTTGTGGGGTGCTTGGAAAAGCACCCCCATGCCACCCACATAGAGATGGGTGTCTGGTCAACGTGTTCCAGAGAAACAGAACCAGCAGGATACATACAGATGCAGAGGACTCGATGGTGTGGTCCTGGGTGTGAATCCCGCAGGGCGGCTAGCAGGAG
>NW_027720927.1:0-320 GCF_054177405.1 Leptonychotes weddellii | reverse complement strand
CTGGGCGGCTGGGTGGCTCAGTCGGTTAAGCGACTGCCTTCGGCTCAGGTCGTGATCCCGGAGTCCCGGGATCAAGTCCCGAATCTGGCTCCGGCTCAGCGGGGAGCCTGATTCTCCCTCTGACCCTATCCCCTCTCACGCTGTTTCTCTTTCTCTGTCAAATAAATAAAAATAAACAAAATCTTTAAAAAAAAAAAAAGAAAAGAGTTTGCTAACTTATATAAACTAAATAATATATTAAATGCTTAGTATATTGCTTGGCACTCATGGTGCACTAGCTATTTTAAAATATTATTTCAAGCTATAATTCATTAAGAGGT
>NW_027720926.1:0-5359 GCF_054177405.1 Leptonychotes weddellii | reverse complement strand
TTGCATCGACGTGGATGGAACTGGAGGGTATTATGCTGAGCGAAATAAGTCAATCAGAGAAGGACATGTATCATATGACCTCACTGATATGAGGAATTCTTAATCTCAGGAAACAAACTGAGGGTTGCTGGAGTGGTGGGGGGTGGGAGGGATGGGGTGGCTGGGTGATGGACATTGGGGAGGGTATGTGCTATGGTGAGAGCTGTGAATTGTGTAAGACTGTTGAATCACAGACCTGTACCTCTGAAACAAATAATACATTATATGTTTAAAAAAAGAAGAAGAGAGCAGGAAGGGAAAAATGAAGAGAGGGAAATTGGAGGGGGAGACGAACTATGAGAGACTATGGACTCTGAGAAACAAACTGAGAATTCTAGAGGAGAGGTGGGGTGGAGGGATGGGTTAGCCTGGTGATGGGTATTAAAGAGGGCATGTACTGAATGGAGCCCTGGGTGTTATACGCAAACAATCATGGAACACTACATCAAAAACTAATGATGTAATGTATGGTGATTAACATAATAAAAAAAAAGACTGTATGTTAACTATACTGGAATTTTTAAAAAAATGCAAAATATGAGAGGGACAAGTAGAGATATATAAATGCCAATGAAAGGGTGAAAAAGTGGATGGAAAATTACTAAGAATGTGATTAGGTATTAAGTAGGGGGGAAGAGGAATTTGGTTGGATAACAAGTGTCAAGGAATTGTCTCTAAACTGGCTTAGCAGGATTCCTAGTGAAGATTAGGCTCAGCAGGCCAAAGATGGGCAAAAAAAGTGCTCAGGTGACTGTGAACAAAGTTTGTTTCAAGTGGGAGTCCTTGTCAACATCTAGAAGAAGAGGGTGCCATGGAAGAAGGCAGCACCATTGTCTCCCACCAACCTTCCTTGGCAGTCTTTGTTACCCCATACCCTCACAGCCTCCTGGCCCCATTACATGTATAATCAGACTCTTTGGACCAGACAAACCTGAGGAACAAACTGACTCAATAATCTATCCAGTTTTCATAACTTATTTTTGCTACCTGATGCCACTATGCCTAAGACAAAGCTCCTTGCCACTGGCCTCTACTATAAAGAAGAATCATGAGGTTAAATGCTCTGGGAATTAAAACCTTCCAGCCTACATTTCTTTAGCTTGAGAAGCCAACATTCTGCATGGTACTTAAAATAGGTTTGTCTTTAAAAGTAACACCCTCTACCCACTGTTTGGTAGCTCTATAGCAGTGGTTCTAATCTCATGGAATTACCTGGGGAACTTTGTAAATGTATAAACATTCAAACACAATACTGGAATCAGAACTTAGATCTAACATGGGTTGATGACAGAGGCAGCCTTCAGTATTTTTATGAAGTTCCCAGGCAATTATGACGACCATATATGTTTTGGAAGTGGTGAATCTTGACAGCTGTCCTTGAGGGCAGTATTCACACCCCAGAGCTCACAATGAGTATGCTGGGTCATCAAAATACTGAAAAAGGAAGGAAATGCATTTGCCTTCAAGTTTGCTTTGGAGACTACAGGTTTATACACTAGTTGTACTATAAGTGTACAACTGTACAACTGTAGTTGTAGCTAACAATTATTGAGTACATTCTATTTATCAAGATCAGTATTTGAGCCTGTGTAGTCCTTACACTGGCCTGTAATATAACGGTTTTCACTTAGAAATGAGAAAACGTGGCTTTAGAGGTTATGTAACATGGCGAAAGTCATGCAGAGTGTGACAGTGCCAGGAATCACAGTCAGATCTTCAAAAGTCACTTTCTCATTTTTTTTTTTTTAAGATTTTATTTATTTGACAGAGACACAGCGAGAGCGGGAACACAAGCAGGGGGAGTGGAAGAGGGAGAAGCAGGCTCCCCACTTAGCAGGGATCCCGATGCGGGGCTCGATCCCAGGACCCCGGGATCATGACCTGAGCTGAAGGCAGACGCGTAACGGCTGAGCCACCCAGGTGCCCCGTCACTTTCTCATTTTTAACTGTAATGTAATACAGCCTCAGTATTCTATCCCCTAGAATTTTGTACTTACCTAATGAGGTTGGGAAGAGTGAAACAAATAAATAAAAACATACTTACACTCATTATGCAGTTAACTACTGTTAATCATTAAAGTTTTCTTATATCTCTTTGCATATTTTATGCTATATGTGTAGCTTTTATTAGTCATGTGATATGCATACAGTAATATATATTCTACTTAAAAAATACTATTTCTAGCAAGCATCTCCTCATATCATTATAACATCTATAAAAATTTTACCCTCGATGGTTGCCTAATATTCTATTAGCTTGATGTAACCATTATCCTGTCTTTGGACTCTCTTGTTTTTTTCAATTAGTTGCTATTATAAATGACACTGAATATCTCAATAAAGCTCTTAAACACTAAAAAATGTTGTATTAAACATATATACATGTACACACACAGTTGACCTTGAACAACATGGGTTTGAACTGCACAGGTGCACTTATACACAAATTTTTTAAATAAATACAGTACAATACTGTAAATGTATTTCCTTTTCATTAAGATATTGTTTATAACATTTTCTTTTCTCTAGCTTTATTGTAAGAATACAGTATATAATATATAACATACAAGATATCTGTTAATTGTTTATATTATCAGTAAGGCTTCTGGTCAAGAATAGGCTATTAATAGTTAAGTCTTGGGGAGTCAAAAGTTATATGGATTTGCACCTGTGTCAGGGGTGGAGGTGGTGCCCCCAACCCTTGTGTTGTTCAAGGGTTAACTGTGTATATATATATGTATGGACACACACATGTATATAGCCATATTTATCCAAATATCTATTTCTTTAGATATATTTCTAAAAGAGTCTTTTTATTTAAAAAGCAAATGATTTAAAAAATCTAAATACATTATGCAAAATTCCTTTCTAGAAAGACATATAAACTTACAACTAACAGTATGTGAAGTGACTTCAATTATATTCTTTTCTTCATTGATCAGTATCATTAGTCATCTTTGCTAATGTGATAAAGAGGTATCTTGAACTCATAGTTTTCATACATCTCTTTTAACCATTTTTGTATTATCTTGGATAAATAGTTTGTGTCCTTGATTTTTCCTCAGTATTTTTATCTAATCATTCAACAGTTTACATCATGGAATACTTACTGTGGGCCAGGCCTCATTTAAAAGCTTTCCATGGGTTACCTAACCTGTTCTCAGCAACAGGCCTGTGATTAAACACTTTTGACATCTCCATTTTATGTATCAGGAAACTGAGACCCAGAAGTGAGGAGATTTGTCCGAGGCAACACAGCTAGTATGCTCTTTTTTTTAATATCATGGTGATAATTTTCCTATAATAGGGGGTTTTTTTTTGGTGGATAATTTGCCAAATTTGTTATTTACCATGCCAGTTTATTCATATTTTTATTGTGCTGAAAGTAGAAGTTTGTAGGCGTCCAAATTACCAGTTTATTTAATGATTTCTTCCTTTGCTTCAAAGATTACAAAATAACTTCTCTTTCAAAAACAAACATTCTTCCATAATTCTAGTTCTTAATGCTTTCTTGACTTCTTTAATATACTTGGCATATATTATATAAACAATATGAGATGGGAATCTAAACTTAAATTGATCTTTTTCCACAAATAACCCATACCTTAAAATTACCTTATGGAACAATCCTTTATTTTTCTATTGGTTTGTGAAAGCTTTTTTATTATACACTAAATTCATATATATGCATTCTATTAAATTATTTCCTCTTGAAGCCATAATATATCATTTTAATGATCATACTATTATAAAACTTTTAAATACTTTTTAGAGTAATCTCTAGGACTCTGTTAAGTGTTGGTCTGGCAGAATAGTCTCTCAAAAGGGATAAAAAGAAGAAAATAAATTTATAAGAAACAGCAAATGAGAAATAAGTAAATGAAGTCTAGATTAGCATTGCTTAAAACCTATGGTGTCTCTCTCTGAACAAACATGCATACATGCACTACAGACAGGCACACAAACTGTATAAAGAAAACTGTTTTGTAGCTATCTAGGAGATAAACTCATAATGGTACACAGAATTGATATCTCTTTGCTCAGGAGCTATGCCTGTGAAAGCCAGTTTGAAAAAAAATAATGTTAAATGGTAGACCTTCCACTCTTTCATGTGCATAAACCATAATATATTCTAAATATGCCTTTATTATTAAACTGGGGGACAGTATTATATACACTTATTTACAACAAGATAATTCATAGTTTTGAATCACATTATCAAAATTTCTGCTTCTACTAGGAAAAAAAGTCACTTTATCTTTACAAATACATATTGAGAACATATTATGCTAAGTATTAAGAATGAAAAGGTAAATAAATCATGACTCATACCTTCAAAAAGGTCATGGTTTCAAAGAACTGAAAAACATATGAAACATATTTAAAACACTCTATGATAAACTAATAATACCAGATTAAAATAACTGGTACAAAGGAGGAAATGTCCAGTTAAGGGAAAGGTGAAATTTCAGGTGGTAATATTGGAGTGAAACGCAGTGTAAATCTACAAATAACACCATCGTGTATTATTGTGTATTACACACCTGAAAATAGGTTTTAATACTGTAATACTTTTCAGATTGGAATACCTTAATTTAAGAATTTCATTGGCTGATAAACAATGCCTTTGAACAAAATACAGATCAGAAGTCATCATAATTGCCTTTCCTGATTTTCTGTCACTACAACCGTCCTCAAGTTTTTCTAGCATTTGAAATGTTTGCCATTTCGCAATACTTTAATCTTGGATGTCAACATGTTCTTGCTACAAAAATGATATACTACCCTGTGCCACCCTATTTGTTACAGAAGCCTTTAAGTCATACACCAGAAACTTTGTCAAATCTTGGAATATTATTATTCTAGTCGATGCTTTTTTCTTTATATGCAGGAATAAAAAGACTGAAAAGGTACATAGGTTACATGTATTTTGTGACTAAACAATTCAACTGAAATGCACAAGGATTTTTTTTTTTATTCTTATGTTAATCCCCATACATTACATCATTAGTTCTAGATGAAGTGTTCCATGATTCATTGTTTGTGCATAACACCCAGTGCTCCTTGCAGAATGTGCCCTCCTCAATACCCACCACCAGGCTAACCCATCCTCCCACCCCCCTCCCCTCTAGAACCCTCAGTTTGTTTTTCAGAGTCCATCGTCTCTCATGGTTCGTCCACCCCTCCGATTTCCCCCACTTCATTCTTCCCCTCCCGCTACCTTCTTCTTCTTTTTTTTTTCTTAACATATATTGCATTATTTGTTTCAGAGGTACAGATCTGAGATTCAACAGTCTTGCACAATTCACAGTGCTTACCA
>NW_027720925.1:0-320 GCF_054177405.1 Leptonychotes weddellii | reverse complement strand
TGTGCAGAGTTGATAGCATATTATTTTTCCCCAATAAACCCAGCGTCCTCTGATAGAAACTAGTGGGGCCCAAGGCCACCTGGCAGACGTGTGTTCCATCTATGTCATTCCAGTGTGGCCAGAGCTTTCCATCATTCAAGAGAAGCCAGAAACCTAGTTTTGTATGTAAAATCTCCTGATTTTCTTTTCCTTTTTTTTTTAAATTAAGATACAATGTATTATTTGTTTCAGGGGTACAGGTCTGTGATTCAGGAGTCTCACACAGTTCACAGGTCTCACCATAGCACAAACCCTCCCCAGTGTCCATCACCAGTCACCCC
>NW_027720924.1:0-320 GCF_054177405.1 Leptonychotes weddellii | reverse complement strand
CAGTGTGTGCGCTGGCAGGGAGGAGGCGAGCGGGGAGCACTGGGGGGATGGGGTTCTCTTGTTCCATGTGCACAAGGCTCTGCAGAGTCGGTTCCCAGGGATGGGGGTCCAGGGTGCAGGACGGGCGCATCTGGCGTGTTCCAACGAGTGGTCTCCGTGCATGCTCCTGCTATCAACGTGTGTACATGGGGCTGTGCACATCACCCTTTCTTGCCGCTGCTCGTTTCCTGGAAGTAGTTCCGTGTCAGTGTGTGGGGACTTACCTCGTTTTCATGGGTCTAGATCAGTAACTTGCTTGTCCGCGTCTTGCTGATCGGATT
>NW_027720923.1:0-320 GCF_054177405.1 Leptonychotes weddellii | reverse complement strand
TTGTTGTTTTGAGAGAGACAGGAGGGAGAGAGAGAGAGACAATCTTAAGCAGGTTCCACACCCAGCATGGAGCCTGATGCCAGGCTCGATTTCATGACCCTGAGATCATGACCTGAGCCACAATCAAGAGTCAGACACTTCAACAGACTGAGCCACCCACGCGCTGTTTTCAAGTTACTTTGTTTGAAGTTTCATAGGTTAAAAAGTAAATGTCTCATGGATTTATTTTTATCCTGCCAAGATTTAAAGCCTGCAACTTACCAGGAAAAAAACAATTAGATAAAAAACTTTAATTTTCAGCTTGCTTCAGTTTATCTAGT
>NW_027720922.1:0-320 GCF_054177405.1 Leptonychotes weddellii | reverse complement strand
TTCTTGGATTATGGGTTCTTGACCTGTGTTGTCATGTTACATATGGTTTTGTATGTGTATCTGAAGGTGAGTGTTTTTTGTTACCTGTTCTATGGAAGTTCTATGGGAATGCTAAGGGTAGTCTCGTTAGAGAAATCCTAGGCCCGCTAAAGGTTGTTCTGGGGCAGTAGTATATGAAAGTTAAAAGTTACTGACCCGTCTTTTTGAGCACTTACTTACAGTGGTAGGTACTGGGAATTTTAACACCTAATCCTCATAACAACCGTGTAAAATCATTGTTTTTTACCCTCCCTCATTTTATTCCTGACTCAGGTTTTTGC
>NW_027720921.1:0-320 GCF_054177405.1 Leptonychotes weddellii | reverse complement strand
TCATACACAACCCCTGGATCTCCCTCCCCACCCCCGGAATAACTAACTAAATAAATACAAAACAAAACAAAAACACACAAACAAAATCTCAAAATCATCTTTTCCTCTTTGTGCTTCTGACCTTTCTGTTGTTTTCACCTCCTTCCTTATAATCCCTATCCAATTACGTGAAGGAGCTAAACTCGCTCCTTCCCTTCTTAAACACCTATTCACTCATTAAACCAGCAATCAAGCTTCAACTCTTCCTACTTACCTGAAGCTGCTTTCTAGAGTGTCTCCCGTGACCACCCGTTTCTTCAACACCACAGCTGACACTCCAG
>NW_027720920.1:0-320 GCF_054177405.1 Leptonychotes weddellii | reverse complement strand
TCTCCGTCAATTTTCCTCTGCCCCAAGAATCCAGTTAGTATCTCTTCTTCATCTGAAGTTCAGTCAGGAAAATTAGCCTAAAGCAAATGAGTTCAGGCTGTGGCCCAGAGAACATTTGGGTAATAAAGTAGAAAATGGAAAATGTAGCTCTGAAATAAGAGACGATTAGGGCAGAACTTTGTGTGAGGAATCCAGAGACTTTGATTCTTTTTTTTTTTTTTAAAGATTTTATTTATTTATTTGACAGAGAGATAGCGAAAGCAGGAACACAAGCAGGGGGAGTGGGAGTGGGAGAGGGAGAAGCAGGCTTCCCGCCGAGC
>NW_027720919.1:0-320 GCF_054177405.1 Leptonychotes weddellii | reverse complement strand
TTGTTAAACCAGTTTGGTACATGCCAGTTCTAACTTCTTGAAAGTGTGGTTTGTGGTAAGCCAGCACCTACCTACCAAACATGGGCCTTCTTGTACACCAAGGGGAGAGCACCTGTGATTTTGAAACCCTGACATCTGGTCATATATATGTCACAGATGTGGATGTGAAAACCATGTCCTGTTATTACTTTTCACTATTTCCTCTATCTAGAATCACTGAATAAATCAGTTCTGTGAGCCCCTGGAAATCACAACTCGAACCTCGAACATGTACCTTAAGATCAAATCTATATGAGCTCTATAATGATAGGTAAATCTCA
>NW_027720918.1:0-320 GCF_054177405.1 Leptonychotes weddellii | reverse complement strand
TACTGAATGTGAAAACAGAGAGGCTGTTACACATATAGGGAGGGTATACAAGGAAAGGTTAGGACTTCCTCCAAAGATAGTGATTGGTTATCAGTCCCATGCAGACACAGCTACTAAGAGTGGCTCCACCACTAAAAATAGGTTTGTTGTTTAAGAAGACACCTTCTGAGTATTCTCATAGGAGACTGCGTCAAGCAATCGAGATTTGGGAGCTGAACCAAAGCCTCTTCAAAAGCAGAGTGGACTGCATTTAAATTTGATTTCCATCTAAATGTTGCTAAGATATAAGAGAAGTCTCATTCGCCTTTGTCTTGTACTTC
>NW_027720917.1:0-320 GCF_054177405.1 Leptonychotes weddellii | reverse complement strand
GGCAGACTCGGCCCAGAGTGCTGGGAGGCGCGGCGGTCAGTTCCTGTAAGCTTCTTCTGGTCCTGCCGGCCAAGCCCCAAACGCAGAGCTTCAACCCAGGCATGAGTAAGGCCTGCTGGAGCAGCGGCCCGGTCCAGGCATCGGCAGGTGGGGTTCCCAGGATCAGCTTAGGCACCACCCACGCGTGCCCCAGTGGGGTACCTTGTGCCGTCCCTTCCCAGCTGTGCCTTCTCCATCAGACCGGCCGCCCGGTCCTCGGCTCCGAGAGGGCTCGAGCAGGCAGGGGCCACCTGACCACAGGAGCCGGGGGTTTGTGTGTG
>NW_027720916.1:0-320 GCF_054177405.1 Leptonychotes weddellii | reverse complement strand
TGGGATCATGACCTGAGCCGAAGGCAGACGCTTATCCATCTGAGCCACCCAGGCGCCCTGAGGCTCACTATTTTATGCCTTACTACCAGGTTGACACCTGAGGTTTGAAAATATGGACGTGGAGACTGCTAAGAACCTCTACACTCCCACCAAAGGAGTGGAATTCTAGAAGCAGCAGGGCTGATCATCTTCAGGGCTGGTCCCCTATATTCCTATTCCCCTCTCCTTCTGGGGGATGTGGTAGGATTTTACTTCCTTCCATTTTTACCTCAGAGCCCAGGAATCTGTATGTTAATATGCAAAGGAAGCTTTTTTTTTTT
>NW_027720915.1:0-5359 GCF_054177405.1 Leptonychotes weddellii | reverse complement strand
TTAGAAGTTAGTTCTTTTCTTTCTTTCTTTTCCTTCTTTCTTTCTTTTTTTATAAAACACAAATATGCTCTGCCATTCTGCCTCAGAAAATACTTCATTTTCTGTAAAATCTGTTTATACTTTTCACTCTTTCCACAATCTTTAAGAGAAGTGGGTTAGGAGGAGCTAAAACCATCAACTAGCTCTTATAGCTCTGACTCCACAACCTTGGTGAAACTCACCATCAGAGATGTCTCTGTGCTATGCTATTACACTGCAATTTGATACTACTTTGTTGAAAAAGAAAAATAAATCATTTGACTGTACTGTTTAGAAAATAGTATTCCCAGATAAAATCTCCTTTGATGTCTTCTATTCCATAGTGATTGAAACATTTACTATATCCATTTTAAGCCAAAAGCTGTTGGTCATGGTTTGGCACCAATTACAACCTTGAACTCCATATATGTTCTTCTTTCATCATTATGGTTTTTGAGATTGAAAGTACTTTTAAGACCTCAAAAAATTCAGGTTAACTTTTCTTTTTCTATTAGTATATCATCTTATAAAGGAGACTTTTATTCTTCAACAAAAGGTAGATCTAGATAGTTCTCTTTCCAAAATTAAGAAAAATTGGTTTATTTGCACCATTATATTATTCATTCTTTTATTGCTTTGTGGTGGTGTTAGCAAACCAAGTTTCAAAGACAAAAGGTATAAGTTTCTTATTTTCTGAAATCTTACAGGTTACTAAAGGAAACAGATTTTTAATCAAAATAAATCCAGTGAAGCATGTATATAGTATCAAAATGTGCCAAGTGCCAAATACTGTGGTAGCACAAAGGTTGAAATAAGCCATTCCCTTTAGTGTAGAAGGGGGTAAAGAGTGAAATAGACTAGAGTTGACCTAAGACAACCTTCATAAAGGAGATTACTGAGATGAGGCTTTATTTATTTAGGCTGATATATTTAGATGTGGTGACTTAGAGGAATTGCTACATAATTGCTTCTATTTAATCTGAGAAACAGAAGGCAAAGTCATGTCTTGAGAGTAAGGAGGTAGAGTCAGCATGCTTGAGACAAGTACAGAAAATTAAAACAGATATCATGAAACTATGATAGCGAGCCAAAACGGAAAAATATGAATAATATGTGACATTGCTGAGATCCAGTTGAGGTTGGTGATGATTATGGATCGTATGCTGCAAGTTATATTAATTATTCCCACCACTGCCAAGCTGCCTGGGTGCCATCATAATAGCAATTGATATCCAGGTACATATGATTTGGGAATTTCACCAATGGGGTGTAACACAAGGGAAATCATATAAGTGAGTTTAGGATATTAGAAAGAAAACAGTTGAAATGATTCACCAAGGGTCTCAACATTTTAGAGAATGAAGTGACATTAGAAGTGTTGTTCAATAAGGAGAAAGTAGAGAGATCCATATATTAATGGGGCTGATAACGTCAAAGGACAGGTGAAAAGGGCTTCAGCAGACAGGCTGGCCACAGAAATAATTTATGAATTAGTGAATTAAAGATACAGGAGTTTCTGATGAAAAGAGGAAGCTTGCTGATTTCAGTAACCACTCACATTCTGCAACTCACTAGCTACATGGAACTGGACCAGTTGCTTAGTATCTCTGACCTTTTTCCTTAACAGTACAATGGTAAAAACCAGTGTTTCTCAAATTTTAGTTTTAAAGACTCAACTGGATAACTTGGTAAGCCACATATTCCAGAGATTCAGGTTTTTGGTTTGTTTAACTTTCTGTTTTTGTTTTTTGTTTTGTTTTTTTAATCTAGGATGTGGCCTGAGAATATGCATTTTCTACCAGTTTACAAAAATAATTCAGGCCACAGTTTGAGTAATCCTGTAAAGGGCAATGTGATCTCACAGAGATAATGTGATAGGTATATAAATGTTACTTGGTATACAGTAGGCAGGCAATCAAGTATCAGTTACTTTTCTCATCTCATGAATACTTGCTTGTTGCTGATATGTGAACAAATGTAAAAGTTACTGTAAGGCACTGTACTAGAATTTTAGAAGGAATTCCCATTACCTGAGTAAGGTGCCTTTGAGTTATTTTCAAGTTCTAACATTTAACATTCCCTCTCCCTTAATCAAGTAATTAGAACCTAGACTAAGACAATAATGCAAAAGGAGACTTCACAAACATTTCTGAGGAATTTTTATCTAAGCACTGATTTTGCATATCACTGAAATGAGATGGCTTTTGTAATTATTCTGTTAATACCTAACAATTCATCTTGTAATTCCTTTACCAAATACCTATTCAGTCTGATAATTTCTATATAACCATTTTCACCAATAGTTACATAATCCTTGTTCTGCTACCAGGACCCCTATAGACTCAATTCAAAGTTCTTTAGAGTTCATAAATTATTTCAACAAATATGAGCTAGGCTTTAAGGAAACAACAAAAGAAGTTGACTAGTCCTTGTTTTCATTGGGCTAGTAAGTTTTTGCTTCTATGTTGCTTCCTTCCAAAAAGATCTTGAGTGGTTTAAAAATATGTTCAAACAATAGAACGCTAATACAGAATGTTTATAAATAACACTATGTAAATACTGGGAAACTGTATATAACATCATATATGAGTCATATATATTTATATGATACTATATATATAGTCACTGTAATTGAGCAGTTCAGCTCTCAATTGAGGTACAGATAAAACGATAATGGTTTTATATAATTTTTATTGTGTAATAAAAGACAAAAATCAATTCCTCAGGATAATTAGTATTATTTCTTAGAAATGACTTTTAAAAGGAATTTATCACTTGGGACCTTATTCAATGGATATTGAACAAAACAATAGACAATGCAGTTAAAGGTACTTTGCAGTTACACAGAGATTCAGTGGTCATATAAAATGGTGAATGTTGAATTTAACTTGGGCTCTATGCTCCCAGATATTAGTGATGGCTAAGAACATTCCCTCCCACACTTTTGTGTTCCCAAAAGAGCTAACCTCAAAAGAACCACCCTTCTCCATATAACTTACTGTCCATGGGCTCCCATAAGATTTGAAGATAACTCCCTTGTTTATTTGTCTCTATAAAACCCCAGCCCCCTTTCTTTTCTTTGAGGCCTTCCTCATTAAAGAGCATTCCTCCTGTGCAATAAGGCTGAATAAAATCATCCTCTTAATCATGCCTGCATTTTGGCATTCACAGTATCTTGATGCTGCACAGGAATTGAGGGGGACAACATTATAGTATTTTTCTTTTCAAGGTCTCAACCTTGTTCACTTGGCTAACTTCTTTTCCCTATTAAAGAAAGTTTAGAAAATAGGTCAGACACCTCATTCCCATTACTTTTTAAAAGTTTAATTTTTATACATTTTTATTTTGTGAGTCTCAAGGCTTTAAGCATTCACAAGTCCTGATGGTTCTATCCGTACATACTTAATGTTCTAAATCAGAGAGAATAGCAAAGTAATTTTTGTAAAGGTGAAGGGATAATAAGGTAAAATTGAAAGAAAAAAGAAAAAGTAAAATGATAGCTTCAGATTTTTGTTCTCTTCAGGTCTTTAGTCTTGACTTGCTAATTTTTTTCAGAATCTTCCATCTATGAGCTAAACATTTTGTGGTGGCCATTTCCACAAAAAAGAGTTCATTGTGACACTTCTATCTGCATATTCTGGTTTACTGCCTGTACTGTCTGTCCTTTTCTCGTGATAATGAACCAAGAAGTTCTGCTTTTAACATTTATAAATTTGAGTGTTGGCACTTTCTGTCCTTAGGTTTAATTTTCAATTCCCTTCTTTACTTCATTGTTCAACTTACATATATTAAACACTTTTCTTCCCTTCAGAAAAGAACAAAGATTTTCTTCACTCTTATTTTCCTTTCAATCTGAAACTGGGCTATTCTAGAAAACAGAGGCAGTATTCTACTAACATGAGAAACACTTTAGCCTATAGTATTAGCTGGAATTCTACTCAGGTGCCTTAATCAGGACCTCTGCAGACTCAATCCTGAATAGTCCCCATGTTTTCTCCCAGTTCAGCTTCCAATCTAAGTACTAAATATTTGATAAATCATACATAAAATTTTACATAACAACCATGTAAGCTAAGAGAATGTGACACCCATACAGTACGAACTATTCCGGGGCATCTGCGCGGCTCAGTCAGTTAAGCATCTGCCTTCAGCTCAGGTGTTGATCTCAGGGTCCTGTGAACCCTGCTCAGTAGGGAGTCTACTTCTCCCTCTCCCTCTGCCCTACCCCACTTAGTCTCTCTCCCTCTCTCAAATAAATAAATAAAATCTTCAAAAAAATATATGACCTATTCCACTTGCTTACTGATATAGAAATTAATTTGTCACCAACACATAAAACTGTTTGGTATAGCAGTCAGAACTTTTGTTTTTATTTCCTGTATTTACTGTTAATCATTATTATACACTCTTATTCTCATAACTTGTTGCATGACACGTTTATATCTTATAATAGTTGGTGAATTATATTTGCTGAGATCAAAGGAGACCTGGCCTCTGTTTCGTCCTAACACAGTTATTCTTTATCTGCCATAGTGACTATAGTTATTGTAAGTGATCCTTCAACAGCACTGAAACAAACAAAAAATATATTATCTTTTGAAATATTGTTTCCTTTTTATTTTTTTATTATGTTATGTTAATCACCATACATTACATCATTAGCTCTTGATGTAGTGTTCCATGATTCATTGTTTGCGTATAACACCCAGTGCTCCATGCAGTATGTGCCCTCTTCAATACCCATCACCAGGCTAACCCATCCCCCGCCCCAGAACCCTCAGTTTGTTTCTCAGAGTCCATCGTCTCTCATGGTTTGTCTCCCCCTCCGATATTGTTTCCATTCATATTACAACTAGATCTCAAAAATACCATTCTCATATTGCTTAATTACATTATGAATGATAATGCAGAAATAAAAGATAAAAATTTTAGTAAAATATTTCAAATCAAGCATTTATAATACTGCATGTAAATATCCTCATGAAAATTGCTATATTTCATATAAACTTTTCATTAGAATGCTGGAAGAAATGTGAAAATATTTCCTCCATTCTAACTGCAGGCATTTTTATTAGCCACTTTACCATAAACAGATGTTCATTTTAGGTCTAATATTTACTTGTCAAGTTGACAACAAGTAGAAATTACTCTTGGGTAAAATATATCATCATCTTACAAATATTTAGTTAAGTTTGAGTTTATTATAGTCTTGATGTTCACATTGATGTAGGAAAAAGCATTTGAAACATCAGATAGTTGCCCGTTATAGGTATTTCTTTAAGATGTGAATTTTTACTATAGTCAAATTTGATGCTTGCGCTGAGAACTTATTGTTCAAGGT
>NW_027720914.1:0-14342 GCF_054177405.1 Leptonychotes weddellii | reverse complement strand
GAAAACTTTTACAAATGACATATCAGATAAAGGGCTAGTATCCAAAATTTATAAAGAACTTATTAAACTCAACACCCAAAGAACAAATGATCCAATCAAGAAATGGGCAGAAGACATGAACAGACATTTTTCCAAAGAAGACATCCAAAAGGCCAACAGACACATGAAAAAGTGCTCAACATCGCTTGGCATTAGGGAAATCCAAATCAAAACCTCAATGAGATACCACCTCAAACCAGTCAGAATGGCTAAAATTAACAAGTCAGGAAACGACAGATGTTGGTGGGGATGCAGAGAAAGGGGAGCCTTCCTACACTGTTGGTGGGAATGCAAGCTGGTGCAGCCACTCTGGAAAACAGTATGGAGGTTCCTCAAAAAGTTGAAACTAGAGGTACCATATGACCCAGCAGTTACACTACTGGGTATTTACCCCAAAGTTACAAATGCAGGGATCTGAAGCGGTAAGTGTATCCCGATGTTTATAGCAGCAATGTCCACAATAGCCAAACTATGGAAAGAACCAAGATGTCCATCGACAGATGAATGGATAAAGAAGATGTGGTATATATACACAATGGAATATTATGCTGCCATCAAAAGGAATGAAACCTTGCCATTTGCAAAGATGTGGATGGAACTGGAGGGTATTATGCTGAGCGAAATAAGTCAATCAGAGAAAGACATGTATCATATGATCTCACTGATATGAGGAATTCTTATTTTCAGGAAACAAACTGAAGGTTGCTGGAGTGGTGGGGTTGGGAGGGATGGGGCGGCTGGGTGATAGACATTGGGGAGGGTATGTGCTATGGTGAGCGCTGTGAATTGTGTAAGACTATTGAATCATAGACCTGTAACTCTGAAACTAGTACGACATTATATGTTAAAAAAAAAAAGAATCAGATAACAGGAAGGGAAAAATGAAGCGGGGGAAATGGGAGGGGGAGACGAACCACGAGAGACTATGGACTCTGAGAAACAAGC
This sequence comes from Leptonychotes weddellii, assembly GCF_054177405.1. Taxonomy (NCBI): domain Eukaryota; kingdom Metazoa; phylum Chordata; class Mammalia; order Carnivora; family Phocidae; genus Leptonychotes; species Leptonychotes weddellii. The sequence continues at coordinate 13,358 of NW_027720914.1, read as the reverse complement.
GGAGGGTTCTAGAGGGGAGTGGAGTAGGGGGATGGGTTAGCCTGGTGATGGGTATTAAAGAGGGCATGTACTGAATGGAGCACTGGCTGTTATATGCAAACAATGAATCATGGAACACTACATCAAAAACTAATGATGTAATGTATGGTTATTAACATAACATAATAAAGAAAGAAAACAAAGTCTGCAAAATGAATGTTTCACCTTAAGACATATAATTAGGAAACATTTAAAATTTTTATTCTATATAGTATAAAACAATGTGCATAGATATGGTACATAATTTCTTTGTTTTTACTTTGCGAAAAAGGAAATGAAGAAATGTTTTATAAATTTCTCCGTCCCTTTTATAAAATACTGCTACTGAAATCAGCAATTCCTTGCATGTACAATCATCAACTCTGAATATATGAATTATACCTAGATATTGGAATTTACCTAGATGAGTTATGGGTGCTTTTCTAAAATGTACAATTATATCATAGAACACTATGACTTCTCCAGTTTGGGACAGTTTTGAATATGAAACTCCTGCCTCCATATATATATATAAGGAAACAAGAATACTCTTTCCAGTCATCAAGTTTAAAAAAAACTTCACAGTCTGATTTATCTTTATCAAAGTTAAATTGATTCACCACTGCATTTCATGGATTATTTTGATCCTCAGTAGTTCCTCAATACAAAATAAATTTCGCATGAACTTTTTATCTGTTTGGGTTTTGCAAAGCAAGATAGTAATACAAAATGTATTGAAATGGCAGCAGTCCATGGACTAAAGAAAAAAGAATTAAAAATAAAATGTTCACCAACTTTATCTTTTCTAATTTTCAATGGCTTCAGATATTGAAACCTAATTGGTTTCTTGTGCCTATCCATTATGAACATAACTCAGTCTTCTATTTTAATACTCCTCAGTGTGCATCTTTTCCTTGGTGCTTTACTGTGCGACATAGAAGATCATTTCATCCAACTTTCACCATTTGTTCTTCCCATGATTTCATTTCATTATAATAACGAATTTTATCATCATTAGCAAGTTGAATATATACTTGCTTTTGAGAACTAGAGAGATTTTTCCAGTTTTCATTTATATTCTTCAGCTTTACCTGTGATGTACCATCCTTAGTTTCCAGGAAACTTTCTGGTATAAAAATGTTATAAGCTGAGTGAGGTCTTTTCAGTTTTCCAAGCATTGTTAACTCTCTCTCTTTTTTTTAATTAATGCTTTTTTTTTAAACGTTTTTGCAGCATTTCTTTTTCCAAAGATACGATCTGACTTGGAGTTAACTGTTCTTGAATTCTGTTTATCTCTTCTTTGTATGCCTGCCAGTGTGCCCTGTAAGCCTCTTCATATATTTTTTTTCTCTGAATCAGGAAATTCCCTCCATAGTTGGGTGATTTTTCTAATTCTGAAGTTTTCACATTTGGGTTTTGAGCTTTAAATATGGGTAGCTGTTCTTTAGAAAATCAATTGTATGAAGTCAGAGGCTTCTTTGGGTTACTATTCACAGTGGATGAAAAACATCTCAGTACATAACACAAAACGGAAAGGAGAGAGCAATCGACTTCCACAGCCCGCTCAGAGGTCCACTCCAGACTTTCCCAGGGTACCCAGCAAGCTCCACAGGCTGCGGAAAAGTGCCATTGCACCAGCCTACAAGGCAGCGATGGGTCGCCAATCTTGTAGAGCCCTTGGGCACAACAGAACAACTCCGACAATGACGACTGGAACCAGCTGGCGACCCTCTGCAGTTTATTCTCATGCCTGCCACTCTCAGCCAGCTCCTTTGTTGCTAGTGAGGCATCTCCATTAAAGTTGTTCTCAAGGTCATACTCCAAGAAGAGTGACTTATCTCCCTACTACATGCCCAGGCATTCTTCAGATCTCCGTTTCCATGCTCTCTGCTTCCAGGTTGTTTGCCTGCCTTCTCCTCAGGAGTAGTGTAGTGCCTCCAGGCTCTAACACATCTAAGTCTGCTGACTCTTAAAAGTCTAGGCTTTAAGCCCTGCAGTTTGCAAGAACCCATGAAATTCAGCACCCCCCCTCTGTTTTCCAAGCCAATGACTTTGAGGAAATGTTTTCTTTGTGTGTTCCCCTGTATACTCCTCTCTCTCTCTTGCCCTTCTCCCTGACAATGGCTCCCTCCACTCTGCAATACTTGCAATGTTTCTTCCCTAAACCATCTCTCCATACTTCTTACCTTCTTTGATGTGGCCTCTTCTCTACCTTTAGTTGTTGTGTTTGGCCAGCAAACCCCAAGGTGGTGAATGAAAAGATTACCCCAGACTTTAGTAGGAGAAAGGAGAAGGTGTGGGGACCAGACACTCTAGTGGCAGAAGGTCCAGAGCCAAGCTCTGCCTCCACTTTTATTGTGAACGTTATCAATACATCAAGGGAATAAGAAAAACAAAAAGGAGTGTGAAGTTTTAATAATCAGGACAGTGACATAGGGAGTATCCTCTGATTATAACAAGCTATGCTTGTGACATGCATGCAGGCAGGGAGTACGTGACCACCAAAGATAAATGTTTCTCCTAAGCACCTACTCCCCACATGAGTGCACTGAGCTGCAACAAGGATCCAGCTGTTTTCAAGCCAGAAACTGCAAAAAAGTCCCAGTTTTCTGCACACTCCTTCTTTGCTTTTCAATTTATCTCACCCACAGAGGCATATATTTATTAAATCTTACCTAGATGGCATTACAAATTCTCACATTTCCCCCCTTTTTATTCTTTGTAAATAGGAGGTCTCACTGTACTTGTGCCAGGTACAGGTCTCAGGTGTCTCCTGCTTGGGAAAGTGTTGTCACTCCAATTTTGCAGACTATGAACACAAGTAACAAAGAAATAAGTAAAACAATAGACAGTCTGATGAGTCCTCATTTAGTATAGGAAAACCAGTTTTTTGGATTAAACCATTGTAGATTGTCAGAGAGAATACCCAAGGTTTTTTGTTTGTACTCATGCTCATTAATGGTGATGAGAGAAGCTAAAATTTCTTCCTTTAAGTTGTGAATATCTAAGATTACACTGTCATGAAAGGAGCCTTGAAGATGCTTTTTAATTATTTCCCAATCATATTGAATGCTATTCCAGTGTAAAGGGGTTATACAAATGACTTTATGAGCTCAATCACAATTAAGATGCTGGCCAAAAGACAAGGCCTCTTGTTTTTCTCCCAGGTATTCTATTGCTCCTTCCATCAGTTGGAATCTCCCCAACAATTTTTGATCAATTGTCTGTTGTAGTTGAAATTCTTGAGTTACATTATATAAAACTTGATCAACATATTGAGCAGTTTGGATGGTATGGGTGAAGGCAGCTCTGGCAATGCTAATGGCCATCAAAATGGAGACAGCTGCTACAATACCTGTTATGAGTAGGCCTAGAAACCTGTGTGGCCTTTTTAATTCACTAAGTGCCTGATTAAGAATATTGAATAATTTAAATTCCTCCCAAGGCCTGGTAAGGTTGACAGGGATAAAGTTAAAAGTCTGTCTTTTTGAAAGAATGATGTGAGTAGCTTTGTGGTAAGTAATGTAATTACTTAGGCAGGCTGCACAATATGTTTTTCACCTGTTGGAGGTCTTGATAATGTAGAGTCCATCCTCCTTAGATAGAGATATATTGGCTCCCAATAAGAAAACATAAGGATGTGGTATACAGAGTTGAATATTATCAGTAAAGTTCTTATGAAAAATCATGGAGTAATTACCTGAGGAATTGTAGTACTCTCCATGCCACACAAAGAGGGGGGGAATTATATGTCCTAGCCTCCAGAGGGACAATTGAATTGGAAGGGGCTCTAGCTGAGGAAGTGGAGAGCTAAGGCCTCCTTCACACCAGATCATAGGGGAAGCTGCTCTGCTGATCCATCTTCCTTTGCCAGCTGGATGGACTTTATTTTCTGTCTTATTAGCTATTAAATGTCCTCTTGGACTCCAGTCTGTAATAGTATGATTATCTAGATTTAGAATATGGGGATTAAGGGGAAAGATGGTGGCAGAGTAGGGGACCTCGTTTCATCTGGTCCCTCAAATTTAGCTGGATATCTATCAAACCCTTTTGAACACACATGAATTCAACCTGAGATGTAAGAAGATTTATCTGGATCTCCACTAGCAGAAAAAATGACTACTTTTGCAAGGTAGGAGGTGTGAAACCTTGAATCTTCCGGGATAAGCGGAGTGGGGAGGGAGCCTCCAAAAGCTGGCCACCAGAAAGTGATATAACACTGGAGCAAAACAAAATTGGGATCCTTGGAAATCTGCTCTAGTGAGAGGCACTCCCTTCTGAAAAGGGCAGAGGGGTTGAATACAGCAGAATTCTAGGTTGATCATTGTGGTCTCAGATTCCAGGAGACTCAGAAAGAATGGGGGATCCCAAACCAATAGAGTGCCCAAGCAGTGGAGTGGGGAGACTGGTGATGGTCAGTGAGCCCAGAGGGGACTTTCAGCTCTAGTCACCATAAACCATGAGCCAACCTGGTAGGGAGACCGCCCTCTGCCTGAAAAGGACTAGGAGGTGGGGGCTGTCTAACATCTTAGGGGAAATATAAAATGGTTTGCACCCATGACAGGGACAGCTCTCAGTGGCCCACGTAGGGATGCTGGGGCAGCACCCAACATGACCTGGGAGCTGTGGAAGAGGGTGCACGTGAGAGCCCAGGGCCACTGGCAGTTGCTCTTGGGTCCCTGTAACTCCCCCAGGAGAAGTGCAGCTGGCGGGAGCTGTGGGATTTGGCAGCTTGGCACACAAAGAGCCTGCACCCATGGGTGGTCAAAAACTTTGAGGGTGTTGTGGCCCTTGCGGGGACATTGGGACAGCACCCAGTGTGACCAGGGAGCAGGAGAAGAGGGTGCACGTGAGAGCATATGGCCACTAGCAACTGCAAAGTCACAAAGCACAGAGACGCTTGCAGGTCCCGGTGACTCTCCCAGTAGAGGTGTGGTGGGAATGAATTGTGCGAGTCTGTGGAGTCTGTTACACACAGAGGTAGAGACAGATTGATCTGGAGGATTTGTTGTGGGGGAGGGAGAGACCACAACATTGCGGCTCTGGGCCGGAGATTCTTGAATGGCCATATTTGCTCTGATCCTCTAAAGAGAAGCAGAAAGATGCCAGGGAACAAAAGCCAAGCAGCCAACCAGCTCACATTAAGCCCATCCCCCTGACAAGGGGTGGGGCAACTCCACCCAGGCAAAGATGCCTTAGAAGCCTAGCAGAAGTCCCCTCCCCCAGAAGACAGACTGGAAGAACTGGTGAATGATAAGCTTATTTCCTGCAGGACTGTAAAACTCCAGTGCCGGGGGGGAAAATAATATAATGAGCACCAGGTGTTCCCTCATGACCTGTTTATACTTCAGGCTAAAATTTTACATTTCTTTTTTAGTTTCTTTTCTTATTCTTTCTTTTTTTTAAAACCTGTTCCCATTTCAAATAGATTCTTATTTCCCAACCTATGTTTTTAAGTCCTTTCTTAACTTTCATGTTTTTCACATATATGTTTTATAGATTTATGCTCCATACTAGCCCATTTTTCACTCTATTCAATTTTATCTTGATATCTATCTCTATATCTCTATCATCTATCCATTATCTACCTACCTATCATCTATCTATCTATCATCTATCTATCTATCTATCTATTTATCTATCTATCTAATCTATCAAGTTCTGATTTCCTTGCAAATTTGGGATATAGTTTCTTCTAACACACAGACCAAAAATCAAGCAGGAACATGCAGATCACCCGACTTTGTCCACCCTGAGAGATTATAATCTCTCTCCCCGCCCGTTCTTGTTTTTTTTTCTTTCTTTTCTTTTTTCATTCTATTTAATGTTTTGGATCATCTTGGCTTTTGTGGCATATCTGTGGTAGCTTTTGACCACTTTGGATTTTTTCTAAGGTGCATTTTGCTTGGGTAGTCATTGATATTTTGGACTCTGTCCATTCCCTAAACTATCCCTCAACAGAATGACTAGGAGGAGGAACTCCCAACAAAGAAAAGAACCAGAGACAATATCCTCTGCCACAGAAATAATGGATATGGATATAAGCAAGATGTCAGAGACAGACTTCAGGATAGCAATCATGAAGTCAATAGCTAGGCTTGAAAAAAGCATTAGTGACAATATAAAATCTCTAAGGGCAGAAATGAGATCTAATCTGGCCGAAATTAAAAATGCTATGAGAGGCAGTCTAAACTGGATACTCTAACAGCCAGGGTAAATGGCTGTTAGATCACTAATTTATTAGTGATCTAGAAGATAAGCTGATAGAAAGGAAGGAAGCTGAGGAAGATAGGGATAGGTAGCTAGTAGCCCATGAAAATAGAGAGATCAATGATGCCATGAAACGCTCCAATGTCAGAATTATTGGGATCCTGGAGGGGTGGAGAGAGAGAGAGAGTACTAGAAGGTATATTTGAACAAATCATAGCTGAGAACTTCCCAAATTCATGTCCAAGAGGCAGATAGGGCCCCTCTCAAAATTAATAAAAATAGATCAACACCCAGACATATAATAGTGAAGCTTGCAAATCTTAGAGCCAAGGAAGCTATCCTGAGAGCAGCTAGGGGGAAGAGATTTCTTTTTTTTTATTTAAGATTTTATTTATTTGACAGAGAGAGAGACACAGTGAGAGAGGGAACACAAGCAGAGGGAGGGGAGAGGGGAAGTAGGCTTCCTGCAGAGCAGGGAGCCCAATGTGGGGCTCGATCCCAGGATCCTGGGATCATGACCGGAGCCAAAGGCAGACGCCCAATGACTGAGCCACCCAGGCGCCCCGGGAAGAGATTTCTTACGTATGGAGGGAGGAACATCAGAATAATATCAAACCTATCCAATGAGACCTGGCAAGCCAGAATGGGCTGGCAAGACATATTCAAGGTACTAAATGAGAAGAACATGCAGCCAAGAATACTTTATCCATCTAAGCTGTCATTCAGAACAGACAGAGAGATAAAGAGCTTCCAGGACTGGCAGAAACTGAAAGGATATGGGACCTGCAACAAATATTAAGGGGGATTCTATAAACGAAGAAAGATCCCAGGAGTAATATAGACCAGAATTTAACAGAGGCAATCTGTAGAAACAGGAACTTTATAGGTAATATGATGGCACTAAATTAATATCATTCAATAATTCAGTGTAAATGGGCTGAATGCTCCCATCAAAAGACACAGGGTTTCAGATTGGATAAAAAATCAGAACCCATCCATATTCTGTCTATAAGAGACTCATTTTGAACCTAAAGACATCTCCAGATTGAAAGTGAGGGGATAGAGAATCATTTACCATGCCAACGGACCTCAAAAGAAAGCTGAGGTAGCAATTCTCATATCAGACAAATTAGATTTTAAACCAAAGACTGTAGTAAGAGATGTAAAGGGACACTATATCATACTTAAAGAGTCTATCCAACAAGAAAATTGTAAATATCTATGCCCCCAACATGGGAGCAGAAATCTACACAAACCAAATAATAATGAAAATAAAGAATCATACTGATAATATACATTAATGGTAGGAGACTTCAACGCTCCACTCACAGCAATACATAGATCATCTCAGCAGAAGATCAACAAAGAAACAAGAGCTTTGAATGAGATATTGGACCAGAGGGACTTTGTAGATATATACAGAATATTCCATCCTAAAACAATAGAGTACTCATTCTTCTCAAGTGCACACGGAACTTTCTCCAGAATAGATCACATACTGTGTCACAAATCATGTCTCAGCTGATATCAAAAGATTGAGAATATTCCCTGCATATTTTCAGACTACAGTGCTTTGAAACTGGAACTCAACCACAAGGAAAAATTTGGAAGGAACTCAAACACTTGGAGGTTAAAAAGCAACCTGCTAAAAAAATGAATGGGTCAACCAGGAAATTAAAGAAGAACTTAACCAAATCATAGAAACCAGTGAGAATGAAAACACATCGGTTCAGAACTTATGGGATACTGCAAAGACAGTCCTTAGATGGAAGTACATAGCCATCCAGCCTCTCTGAAAAAATTAGAAAAATCCCCAAAGCACAAACTAACTTCACACCTAAAGGAGCTGGAGAAAGAACAGCAAATAAAGCCTAAGCCAAGCAGGAGAAGAGAAATAATAAAGATTAGAGCAGAAATCAAAGAAATAGAAACTAGAAGAACAGTAAAACAAATCAATGAAAGCAGAATCTGGTTCTTTGAAACAATTAACAAGATCAATACACCTCTGGCCAGAGTTATCCAAAAGAAAAGAGAAAGGATACAAATCAATAAAATCATGAATGTAAGGGGAGAGATCATGGCCAATACCAAGGAAATAGAGACAATTGTTAGAAATTATTATGAGCAGCTATATGCCAACAAACTAGGCAATCTGGAAGATATGGATGCACTCCTGGACACTTATCAACTACCAAGCCTGAAACAGGAAGAAATAGACAATCTGAACAGACCAATAGCCAAGAAGGAAATTGAAACAGTAATCAAAAACCTCCCAAAAAACAAGAGTCCAGGACCAGATGTCTTCCCAGGATATTCTACCAAACATTTCAAGAAGAAATCATATCTATTCTACTGAAGCTGTTTCAAAAAAATAGAAATGGAAGGAAAACTTCCAAACTCGTTCTATGAGGCCAGCATTACCCTGATCTCAAAACCAGACAAAGACCCCATCAAGAAGGAGAATTATGGACCAATATCCCTGATGAACGTGGATGCCAAAATACTCAACAAGAACCTAGCCAATAGGATCCAACAGTACATTAAAAGGATTATTCACCATGACCAGGTGGGGTTTATTCCTGGGATGCAAGCATGGTTCAACATTCACAAATCAATCAACGTGATAGAGCACATTGACAAAAGAAGAGACAAGAACCATATTATCCTCTCAATGGATGGAGAAAAAGCATTTCACAAAATAAAGCATCATTTCCTGATTGACACTCTTCAAAATATAGGGATAGAGGAAACATACCTCAATATGATAAAAGCCATCTATGAAAAGCCCACAGCGAATATCATTCTCAATGGTGAAAAACTGTGAGCTTTTCCCTTAAGGTTATGAACATGACAGGGATGCCCACTCTCACCATTATTGGTCAACATTAAGTCCTAGCCTCAGCAATCAGACAACAAAAAGAAATAAAAGGCATTCAAATTGTCAAAGAAGAAGTCAAACTCTCTCTCTTTGCAGATGAAAACACAAAAGACTCCACCCCCAAATTTCTAGAACTCATACAGAAATTAAGCAATGTGGCAGGATACAAAATCAATGCACAGAAATCAGTTGGATTTCTATACGCTAACAATGTGACTGAAGCATGTGGTAATAAGGAATTGATTCCATTTACAATAACACCAAAACTATAAGATACCTAGGAATAAACCTAATCAAAGAGGTCAAGGATCTATACTCTAGAAACTACAGAACACTTATGAAAGAAATGGAGGAAGACACAAACTGATGGAAAAATGTTCCATGCTCAGGGATTGAAAGAATAAATATTGTGAAAATGTCTATGCTGCGCAATCTACACTTTCAATGCGATTCCTATCAAAATACCATTTTTTTTCACAGAGCTGGAACAAACAATCCTAAAATTTGTATGGAACTAGAAAAGACCCTGAATCGCCAGGGGATTGTTGAAAATGACAACCACAGCTGAGAGCATCGTGCTGCCTGACTTCAAGCTATATTACAAAGCTGTCATCATCAAGACAGCATGGTATTGGCGCAAAAACAGACACATAGATCAATGGAACAGAATAGAGACACCAGAAATGGACCCTTTACTCTATGATCAACTAATCTTTGACAAAGCCAGAAAGACTATCGAATGGAAAAAGGACAGTCTCTTCAATAAATGGTGTGGGAAAATTGGATAGCCACATGCAGAAAAATGAAACTGGACCATTCTCTCACACCATACACAAAGATAATGTCAAAATGGATGAAAAATCTCAATGTGAGACTGGAATCCATCAAAATCCTAGAGGGGAACATAGGCAGTAACCTTTTCCACATTGGCCACAGCAACTTCTTTCAAGACATGTCTCTAAAGGCAAGAGAAACAAAAGCAAAATGAACTTTTGAGACCTCATTAAGATAAAAAGCTTCTGCACAACAAAGGAAACAGTCAACAAACCTAAGTGTAGATATTTGCAAATGACATTACAGATAAAGGACTGGTATCTAAGATTTATAAAGAACTTATCAAACTCAACACCCAAAAAACAATTAATCCAGCCAAGAAGTTGGCAGAAGACATGAACAGACACTTCTCCAAAGAAGACATACAAATGGCTTACAGATATATGAAAAAATGCTCAATATCACTAGTCATCAGGGAAATACAAATCAAAACCACAATGAGATACCACCTTACATCAGTTAGAATGGTAAAAATTAACAAGACAGGAAACAACATATGTTAGTGAAGATGTGGAGAAAGGGGAACTCTCTTATACTGTTGGTGGGAATGCAAGCTGGTACAGCCACTCTGGAAAACAGTATGGAGGTTCCTCAAGCTGTTAAAAATAGAGCTACCCTATGACCCAGCAATCGCACTGCTAGGTATTTACCCCAAAGATACAGATCTAGTGAAAAGAAGGGGCACATGCACCCCAATGTTCATAGTAGCAATGTCCACAATAGCCAAACTGTGGAAGGACACAGGATGTCCTTCAACGGGTGAGTGAATGAAGAAGATGTGGTACATATATATAATGGAATATTACTCAGCCATCACAAAGCATGAATACTTGCCATTTGCATCGACATGTATGGAACTGGAGGGGATTATGTTACGTGAAGTAAGTCAATCAGAGAAAGACAATTATCATATGGTTTCACTCATATGTGGAAGATAAGGAATAGCACAGGACCACAGAGGAAGGGAGGGAAACCTGAATGGGAAGAAATCAAAGTGGGAGACAAACCATGAGAGACTCTGGACTCTGGGAACCAAGCAGAGTTACAGAAGGGAAGGTGGGGGGGGATGGGGTAACCGGTGATAGGTATTAATGAGGGCACGTGTGGTTATCAGCACAGTTATATGCAACTAATGAATCTTTGAATGCTACATCAAAAACTAATGACATCCTAAATGTTGGCTAATTGAACATAATGAAGAAAAAAGAATATGGGGATTAAGAGCTCTCTACATGTTGCCCATGTTACCCATATTGATGATGCAGTCCATATAATACTTTTCTCTCAGGAGGGAAGGAGGAGTCGCTTTTATTATGGGTCTGACTGCCATGACAGATACTACCGACAGAGATAAATGTTAGTTGAACTTATTTATTGTGTCTTTGGGCACAAAATGCAACCAAATTTGTGGTGAGACAGTTATGCAAAGAGGATCATACAGGGAGGCGCATATGGGAAGAATTGTGGGATACAAGTTTTCATTATATGGCACAGGAGCCCAGAAGGAGCCATTAAGCTGGGGTTGGGAAAAAGGGAAGGAGGTTCCTCCTACCCAGTTAGAGTTATTTTTCAACACCGACAAGAGCAAGTCAGCCCATGTTAGGGGCTTCCAGAGGGGAGGGTTCAGCAGGTTTGCCCAGCAGTTTGTAGCCATAGCTCCTGGAATGAGATAGTAAAATATACCCACCATGATAGAAGTTGTACTTATCACTGAGGATCATACATATATATATGTGTGTATATAAAGAATATATATATATTCTTTATTCATTCATCAATTGATGAACACTTGATGGACACTTGGGCTGTTCTATATATTGGCTATTTTAATAATACTGCTATAAACATTGGGGTGCTTTTATATGTTGACTTTTGTCCTGCAACCTTGATGATTTATATCACTAATTAATTATAATAAGTTTTGAGTGCTACTGTGGCAGTGGAATAGGAGGCCCTAGGTTCATCTCTTCCCTGGAACACAACTAGATGACTATCAAAGCATTCTATATACCTCAGAAATCAACCTGAAGACTGGCAGATCAAACTCAACAGCTAAAGGGAGAGAAGAAGCCACATTGAAGGAGGTAGGAAGTATGCAGACATGGTTTAGAGGAGAAATGAACCATGGGTATTGCAGAAGTGATGGAGCTGTGGTCATAGAGAAATGTGTGTGAGAGAGAAGCATACAGGGGAATGCACAAGGAGAAGCCATTGGCTGGAAAAATGAGAGGGGATAACTTTTATGAGTTCTTGCAACCAGCGGGGCTTAAAGACTGGAGTTTTAAAGGTCAGTGGGCTTGGCTGGGATAGGGCCCTGAGAGTACTGCCCTACTCCTGGAGAGAAGGCAGCTAACAACTGGGGGATAGATGGCATGATACAGTGATCTGAAGAACACCTGGGGCACACAGGAGAGAGATTATTCTGTCTTCTTGGAGTGAGTCCCTGAGTGTTCATGGAGATGCTTCGAGGGGGGCAAAGGGACCAGTTGGTGCCATTTCCCTCCCCAGCCCTTTAGCATGAACAGAGCTACCTGTGGTAAGCAGTGCAGCATGGACACTGGCTGTCTAACTTACTTATACCAAGTCCCCCCCGCCCCATGTTTCGCATGACTGCCCTTGTCTGCCAAGCTTGCCTCAGTTCCAGCATGGTGGGCCTCTCCCTCAGAAGACCAGCACAGACCCCTGCCCACACCACATCCCTAAAGCCTGGAATTTTAGTAGACATAGCTAGGATAGAGCCTTGAGGGCACTGGACTACTGGGGAGAAGGCAGGTTAACAACCCAGAGGCAGACAGTGTGGAAACAGGGATCTGAAAAACTCCTGGGTCATGCAGGAGGAGATTATTCACTTTTAGAGTGCTTCCCTTCTCTATTCTGTTCCATTGGTCTGTATGTCTGTTTTTGTGCCAGTACCATGCTGTCTTGGTGATCACAGCTTTTAATATAGCTTGAAATCGGGCAACGTGATGCCCCAGGCTTTGTTTTTCTTTTTCAAAATTTCCATCGTGATTCGGGGTCTTTTCTGATTCCATACAAATTTTAGGATTGTTTGTTCTAGCACTTTGAAAAATGTCATGGGAATTTTGATAGGGATGGCATTGAAGGTATAGATTGCTCTGGGTAGCATAGACATTTTAACAATGTTTATTCTTCCGATCCATGAGCATGGAATATTTTTCCATCTTTTTGTGTCTTCTTCCATTTCTTTCATGAGTGTTATGTAGTTCCTAGAGTATAGATCCTTTACCTCTTTGGTTAGGTTTATTCCGAGGTATCTTATGGTTTTTGGTGCTATTGTAAATGGAATCGTTTCTTTAATTTCTCTTTCTACAGTTGCGTTGTTAGTGTATAAGAAAGCAACTGATTTCTGTGCATTGATTTTGTATCCTGCCACATTACTGAATTGCTGGATGAGTTC
>NW_027720913.1:0-320 GCF_054177405.1 Leptonychotes weddellii | reverse complement strand
TTTTTTTTTTAAAGATTTTATTTATTTATTTGACAGAGAGAGACACAGCGAGAGAGGGAACACAAGCAGGGGGAGTGGGAGAGGGAGAAGCAGGCTCCCTGCAGAGCAGGGAGCCCGATGTGGGACTCGATCCCAGGACCCTGGGATCATGACCTGAGCTGAAGGCAGTCGCTTAACCAACTGAGCCACCCAGGCGCCCAAGATTTACAGTTCTTGATTAGAGATAAGCAGCAAAGTATATGACGTCATATTAACAAAATATCCTCAAAATATAAGTATCATTAAACTTTACTTCTTTTTCCAGGTTTTTGCATTTTTAT
>NW_027720912.1:0-320 GCF_054177405.1 Leptonychotes weddellii | reverse complement strand
TTCATTTCACATTAAGACTGGGACATGACCCATTCCACGCTTGGCAAGGGTTTCGGTGGGTAAAGTCATCAAGAGTTTGCCGAGATGTAGCATTTCCCAGAAAGCCTTGAGTCATAAGAAAGGAGCCAAAACGAGAACTGCCAGTGAATGAGGACAGAAAAGAGGCCAAAACCAAAGAATAAGGGTGGGTCACGTAGACACGAGCCAGTGCCTATTTCAGCCCTATTGGCCCAGGCAGGGCTCTCCGACTGAAGCATCCCCTCAATTCCTCTTGAGGGTTCTAGGGGCATGAGGACATTGGCATGAGAGGCATGACATGG
>NW_027720911.1:0-320 GCF_054177405.1 Leptonychotes weddellii | reverse complement strand
ATGAGATGAAGTCAATATGGACTGTGGAACAACCAGGAGAATCACAGAAATTGAGTTTGACCCATGAGAGAACTGTGCCTAATTCTGTTCTATCTCTGGATTTTTACATGAATCAATACACCTATGTTATTTGTTAAGCCAGTTTGAATTTTAAAATAAATACTTGCTGAATAATACACTTAAAGAAAACCCTAATTATAGCTTTTATTGATTTAAAACTCTTTAATGTCTCTCCATTGTTCTCAAGATAAAGTCTAGAATATCAAGTCCCATCCCAACCTCTGCTTGAGCCTTACATTTCACTGCCTTGAAATATATAT
>NW_027720910.1:0-320 GCF_054177405.1 Leptonychotes weddellii | reverse complement strand
GTACAGATCTGTGATTCAACAGTCTTACACAATTCACAGCGCTCACCATAGCACACACCATATATACAATGGACTATTATGCAGCCATCAAAAGGAATGAAATCTTGCCATTTGCAACGACGTGGATGGAACTAGAGGGTATTATGCTGAGCGAAATAAGTCAATCAGAGAAAGACATATATCATACGATCTCACAGTTATGAGTTGTTGTTTAAAATAAGTGTTTTCTCTTATTGTGATCTCCTAGAAAATGGTGACAGCACCTCAAATAAAGACCACTATTTGGCTCTAAGGATAACATTGCAGAAATGAAGGAAGAT
>NW_027720909.1:0-320 GCF_054177405.1 Leptonychotes weddellii | reverse complement strand
GCAAATAATTAAATAAAATAAAAATAAAAATAAAACATGGAGAAACATAAACCCATAGAGAATCATCTCCCAACAGTATCCACCGCTCAGTTTGACCCCAGCCTGGCTCCTGCCTAATTTTCCCATGTGTACACCACCTTGTCAAATACTCCTTAATCTGACACAGGATCTGGGAGAAAATCTATTCAATTTACATCATGCACTGTGAAAAGACTATGATCCGCAGGACCCAATACAGAAGAATCGCATGAGCTGTAACATTCACTTCTCAATGTCCCTATAGGTCTTGCATTTGAACACGTAAGGAAATCCCAATACTC
>NW_027720908.1:0-320 GCF_054177405.1 Leptonychotes weddellii | reverse complement strand
GAGCCAGAAAACCTTTAGATTGGGCAAGGCAGTAGAGGTTTGTGAGAAGAGGTGTACGACATGGGATCACCCCCACCCTTGATCAGTGCAAAAGAGCCCGAAAACCTTGTCTTAATCTAATTCTGATATGGCTTGAAAGATGTTCAAGCCGAAATCCAAAATGACCACCAACCCCAGAGGCAAGTATCAGGCCTTGAGCTGTGTTCCGTTGATGGAACCAAAAGCTTTAGTTGGACTAGTTGGATGTATAAAAGCTGCTAAGTGTATGGAGCAGTCTCCAAACATGTGTAAGTCATGCAGTGAGGAGTTGCAGAATGCTG
>NW_027720907.1:0-320 GCF_054177405.1 Leptonychotes weddellii | reverse complement strand
TTACACAACAGAATATGAATGAAGAAAACATTTTCCTGAAAAGGTGTGCTCTAGACTCTGGTTCAGGAACTGGCTAGGGCCAGGGGCAAGACCTCTCTCGCTAGGTCTTGGAAGGGGAAGATGCAGACACCGGAGCCTGAGAGAGTGCGGTAGGGTCGAGGATCAAGCGATGGAGGAGGCGGACTTTACTTTCAACGCAAAGACCCGCTGACACCTCAGGGGTCATATGCTGAGACATCCACAGCTGGGGAAGTGGTAACCACCCGAACAAAGTCTGAGCTCCTGGGGTAGCTCATGCAGGATACAGAGCTGACTAGAGG
>NW_027720906.1:0-320 GCF_054177405.1 Leptonychotes weddellii | reverse complement strand
CATGACCTGAGCCGAAGGCAGTCGCTTAACCAACTGAGCCACCCAGGCGCCCCATGCTAGCAGATTTGTGAGTAGTAGTAAATGAACTAATGCATACAGAGGGTTAGATCAATAAGCAAAGCCTGCAGAGGGCTCCTCCTGCCTGCAAAGGGAGGGGGGCAGTGTGACAGCCCCGGAGAATATAGCTGGGGAGGCTAAGCTAAGAAATTCCTGCTTGAACTATTTCAAAGTTCTTTGTAACTAAGAATACGTAGTTTTGAGAACCTGCTGAGGAACTTGAGGGCAATAGAATTTGTCTTTGGAAGACTATATGATTTGTT
>NW_027720905.1:0-320 GCF_054177405.1 Leptonychotes weddellii | reverse complement strand
CTATGAATGAATCATTTTTCTTAGAAGGTTTTATTTGAATTCTTCTCTTTCCTTTTCACCTTAGGGTGTGTGGGGGAGTGGTGGTGTTTATTTGATTTTATCTTACTGTTCACGTATCTTCCTTTTTTTTTTTTTTTTAAAGATTTTATTTATTTATTTGAGAGAGAGAGAATGAGAGACAGAGAGCATGAGAAGGAGGAAGGTCAGAGGGAGAAGCAGACTCCCTGCTGAGCAGGGAGCCCGATGTGGGACTCGATCCCGGGACTCCAGGATCATGACCTGAGCCGAAGGCAGTCGCTTAACCAACTGAGCCACCCAGG
>NW_027720904.1:0-320 GCF_054177405.1 Leptonychotes weddellii | reverse complement strand
GGGGGGGGTTAAATTTGTTTTCTTATTTTTTCATCCACTCTTTTGATCAAACAAGTTCACTCATATAAACTTATTCTTCAGTTACTGTTATGCCTGCATGCAAAGATTTTTTTTTTGTTTTGTTTTATTTATTTTTTTGAGAGAGAGCGAGTGAGAGAGAGAGAACATGAGCTGAGGTGGGGGACAGAGGGAGAAGCAGACTCCCTGTTGAGCAGGGAGCTGGATGCAGGGCTCAATCCTGGCACTCCAGGATCATGACCTGAGCTGAAGTCAGATGCTTAACCAACTGAGCTCCCAGGTGCCCCCAAAGATTTATTTAT
>NW_027720903.1:0-5361 GCF_054177405.1 Leptonychotes weddellii | reverse complement strand
TGAGATCATATGATACATGTCTTTCTCTGTTTGACTTATTTCACTCAACATAATACCCTCCAGTTCCATCCACGTCGTTGCAAACAAATATGTCATTTTTAATGAACAGTTTTGAATGCCGGCTATGATGGTTCATTTTATGTGTCAAGCGAGCTGGGTCAAACTTTATTCTTGTGTTTCTGTGAGGATTTTTTGGGATGACATTAACATTTAAATCAGTGGACTTGAGTAAAGGAGATTGTCCCCCATAATGTGGGTGAGCCCATCAATTGAAGGCCTGAATGGAATAAAAGGCTGACCCACTGCTGAGTAAATGAAAATTCTGCCTGATGGTCTTCCAACTGGGACATCAGCTCTTCCTGGTTCTACAGCACCTTCTGACCTTTGGACCAGAACTGGGACATTGGCTCTTCCAATTTTGAACTTGCCAGCCTCTGTAATTGTGTGAGCCAATTTCTTAGATAGATAGATAGATAGATAGATAGATAGATAGATAGATAGATAGATGATAGATAGATAGATGTCATACTGGTTCTGTTTCACTGCAGAACCCTGCCTAATATACCTACTGAGGTGATCTTGAAATATGGTCACAGTTCTTTGACATTCTTCCCTCCAAAAGGCGGAGCCTAGTTCTGCTATCCCTTGAACCTAGTGACTTGCTTCTAAGGAACGGAATGCAGAAGAGACAGTGTGTGGCAAGGTGATAAAAGGTACTATAGCTTTCTTCTTATTTCCTCTCTTAGATCACTTTCTCTAAGGGAAGCAAGTGTCATGTATAAAGATGTTCACGTGATGAGGAACTGAGGCTTCCAGCCCACAGCCATGTAAGCCATCTTGGAAGTGGACCCTCCAGCCCACCAGGCCTCCAGAAGACAGAAACCCTAACTGACATCATCACTGCAACTTCCTGAAAGATCCTGAACCACAACCATCTAACAAAGCTGCTCCCAGATTCTTCATCCATAGACAGTACATGAAATAAATGTTTTTTTTGTTTTTAAGCTATTATGTTTTAGAGTACTTTGTTTTGCAGTGAGATAACTAATATGCCTATGTTGAGTCCATTGCGTTATTCTGGACCCTTCATTCCTGGACTCAGGATGGTGAATGGTTACTGGGAGGTACCGAGAATCAGTAGGAAAATTTTCATTTCCTTTTCTATTTGCACCAAGATTTGGGAGAGTGGCCAACATTCAGTAAGCCTGGATCAAAATTCGAAGTGCCCTTGTTGATCTGGGCAGGATGTCAAGACAACTCAAATGAAGGTCAATTCGGGCAAGGACAGAGCAGCAGGCCTAGGAAGAAAAGCAAACCCTTCATCAGCATAATGGGGCATAATTGGCTGTGTGAGAACGAAGGTCAGGCTCCCTGCGAGCTTAAAATAGGTGTTCAATATGTATGCATTGATTGATGTTGGTTGATTTATTTTGAATGCCAGACAGACTGTGAGTCATCAGTGTTGCAATATAGCTTAAATAAATGTGAGTTGTGCCTGGAAAAATAGCAGTTCAGCAGTGAGGACCATAAAGAACCATTCAGCCTCTCCCTGGGCAGCTTTGCTTGCCCCACCTGCCGCAGACTTCTGATTACTGAGAGAAAGGAGCTTCCCAGGTGGAAGATGAGTAATGCTTCAGGGAGAAATGAAGGAGAGTCTTCAATGGCAAAGCCTTTGGCAGAGGAGCCTAACCAATTGCTCTCAGTTTCAAGTGAGGACCTGGATTGATTTCTCTATAGGGAGATTAGTGGTGTGATTTGCAAAGATGCTGAGACAGCCTCCGATTAGACTGACAGTGAGAGAGAATGGGATCGGGGGAGGTGATTGCCAGTTGGAATAGAAGAGAAATTTGATACTGTGGTGAGACATGGTTCACACAAAGATATTGCTTAATTTTGTTTTTGCCACTCTCTTGACGAAAACTTTGCCATGTTTCGGCTTCAGTGGAATACATGGAAATGTGGCTCATGCTCTAGGTCATGTTAAAATATTCTTTTCTCTGTTTTGGAGAGTAGGGCTCTCTGTGTGAAGTGCTGAGGGCCACGTGATTAACGTGCTGCCATGCTCTAGTTTCCCCGGGAGAATCTCTGTTTACACATCTTGTCCTAGGTGTCATTATTTTAGTGCCACTTTTACTCCGAAGGATCCTGATTTGGACGATTCGTTATGTGGCAGCCCACTTCCTGTCATAGTGGGAGGGCAACATGGTAGAGAGGCTAGCAAGACGGGCTCTAGCACAGAGCTCCCTGAGCGAAAAAGCTCTGCCACTTCATCGTCACGTGACGTTGGATAAATTCTTTGATATCTCTGGACTGTGGTTACGGTAAAGTGGGGATAAAAGTAACATCTATTCCTGTGGTTGGGGTGAGGATTACATGAGTTACTAGGCACAAAACCCTTCCAATTGTGCCCGACCTATGAAAGCTCTGTAACAGCATTAGGTTTGGTTCATACTAAATCTTCACAAAACTCTTGTAATGAAGCTGTCCTCATGCCACTTTGTAATGAGGACACTGCACCATCAAGAGGTAAATTGAGGAACTTTTCATAGGCAGACCAGCTAGATGGTAGTACGTGCAGGAATTGGTCTTGACTCTCACCTCAAAGCTGGCACTTGCTAGAAGATTCCACAAAGTATTCCTCAAAGCCTCTTTATGTCCTTTCTTCATTTTCTCGAGCAAGTCAGTATGAGGCATTATACCTGCATTCTTATTCTCATTCAATTCTATACCAGTTCTAGCCAGAACAGAGATTTGTTTTTTAAATTTTATTTGTGGGGCCTGGGGGAGGAGGACTGTTTCTGTTATCAGATGGTGTCTTGCACCTGCATGAGGTTCACAGAGGAGGCCAGGCCAGGAGCTTACCCATGATGATACTGGTTTTCCTTAATCACGTTGCCCCGAGAACTTGAGAGTCTGAGATCATTTCCATTGTGGAGCTTGGCAGAAATGTCCTGCAGGGAATCTGTGGAGGCAGGCCGAAAATAGCCTCGCAGAGTCTATGCATCACGTGAAGAGCAAAAAAGGATAATTTACGTTCACCCAGCAGCAGAATGACATGGCCCAGAGAGCCAGCAGACCTTGGCTGCCAGGCCAGTATGTTAAAGCTATGCCCATGTGGCCCTGTAGTCAAACACTGGAAGGAATAGGCGTGTCTCAGTGAATACCAACTCAGACGGGTGATCCTCCAGGGCCTGGGCACCTCCCCTCCCTCTTAGGCTTTCTCACCACAGAAGCCTCTTCCCCAAATTATAGCTGAAGCTCTACTTCATAGAGATTAAATATCTGGCACCAGTGGAAGAGAGTATTTTTCTATATTTTTAGTAAAAATTCAACTTAGTTTTGGAAAAATACAATTCCACTGCCTGCATACTTAAGTTTACAGACTTAACATTTATAGGACTATAACTGCTGTGCCATCTTGGGAGAGAGCCTTATTCCCATTCTGCCAACTGCCCTCCCTCCTGACTTTGTCTCTTTGTGAAGCACGAATCCTCAAGTTGAACTTTTCAAGAAGATCTCAAACCATTGCTTAAACTCTGTGTCCCCATCTATAACGTGAGAATAATACATATCAGGGCCCTTGTAAAGATTAGAAGTGATTTCTATAATGTGCCTATTCTGCAGCGTTGAGACACCACAGATATCCAAATACTGCCACCATTCCTACTACAACTAAAGATAGCAATCATGAAAATAATAGCGATAACCAGACTAGTTCTAAAGTATGATTATTTGAAATTAGCCTGCTGGTATAGTCTACTACATCAATATATACATTATTGATATTAAATTCTTGAGGTTATCAAGGTTAATATACGTACCTAGGACAAAATGTTAATATGAGTATCCAGGACATATCTTCTCGTGAGTGCTAGTTTCTTTTCTTTATGCAGAGAGCCCATCCTGTTCTCCCCTGAAAGGGTGTGTTTGTCTTCTCTAGACAAGCATGCAGAGAGCATTTTACTTTTTTAAAGAGCACATTTCCATACCTATCAAGGAAATGAAAGCTTTTCAAGAAAATTCCTGTGAAAAGTCTAAGATTATTAAAGGAATAACTGTTGAGAAAAAAAGAAACAAAGTGTTTAACCTTTTTCCTGAGAAGTTAAAGACTGTACTTCACAAAAGCTTCTGCAACTTCCAATTTTATTCAAGAGCTAAAGAAACTAGCAATCCCCAAGGCTCCCAATTTAATTTCCATTGCACAGAATGCCTCTCACATAAGAATTAATCAGGTTTCATTTCCAATGTCCCATTTCCCTTCAGGAATTCTGTGGTATAAACCTCGAAGGTAAACACAGATATTCATCTACTCACCTGTTTTGAAGAGCCAGACATTCAGGAACGTAAATCATTGGAAGTGACGGGTATGCACTGATTTGGGCACAATTCATCTCCCCTGTCCAAAGCAGAGACTTCCCTTCAGCCTCTCCTCATGCTCACAAGAGCAAATGCTTTACTCTGAGATACCAGGCCAAATGAGCAGACATTTAGAATTTTTACTGCCTATAAGCAGACAGAACAAATCTCAATTTTGTTTCTTTTTTTAAAAGAGGGGGGGAATTAGATATAAGAAATACAGAGAGCATTATCTGGGTGTCTAGTTTTGCTGCTTCTAAAAACCTCCATTCATTGCTATTCTGGAGTTGTAAGAAAATTATTTCTAAAATGGTCAAGTCACTTGCTGCTAACAGTTTGAACATCTGTGGACCCATCTTCTTGAGTTACCTTTCTGTTGGTAGAAGTTTTGGGTGTCTGCAGGAGCAAAGTCAACACTGGCCCAAGCCCCAGGACTGTGATGTGTTTACAGACTTGGGTACTTACTTGTTTGGGGAAGGATGGGACTGGCATTGGGTATCCACAGAGGCTTAGCTTTTGTCTACTTGTGTGTTTTGATTTCCTGAACTTGCTGTTGTATGCTGCCAGGATGAGGGATGGGGCTTCCCACAGTGGCTTTTGTAGCAGTAAAAGACTTAACGGTCTGCTTATCCTTCTTCCGTTTCTTGCTATTTCAATCCTCAGCAAACTCTGGCAGTCACTCCAGTTCAAGAAGTGGACAAAGTACAAGGAAGTGCTCATTTTCAAATCTCTCTTTTAGGAAAGATTGTACAGAATCAGAGAGGATGAGATGTAGCTTTGGAACCTTTTCTTCCCCCTGATAATTAGCATTCACTTCAAATTCATTGGTCTCTGGGGAATTTGGTCTATGTGGGTTGGCTCCAAACTATATGCAGGTATTATAGGCAGAAAAGCTCAAGGGAATTTGAAATGTGCCTTCAGAGCATAATAAGTAGCTTAAACTATCTTATTTACAACATGTGTTCTTAGTGCTAAAAGAGTCAGGAAGTTTTTTTTTTTTTTTAA
>NW_027720902.1:0-320 GCF_054177405.1 Leptonychotes weddellii | reverse complement strand
TTTTGTGTTTTCTGGCAGCTTCTCCCATCTGCCACAGGCTGGGACGCCTCATATTCCAGCTCCTCTTGACCTTCTTGTCTTGCTAGGCTTCTCCCTTATGCTTTTATTTAGCTCACTCCCTCATCTCAAACCAAACCCCATTCAGATTGTCAATGATTTTCCTCTGTGTTGCACAAAGGAACAAATTAGCCTCAAGGTCTGTGCTCATGGTGGTGGGGGGGTGTCTGTATGGACCTCAGGCCTCCCTCTTCTGGGGTGGGGGGGAAGGCTCAGTGTCAGTGTTTCACTTCTGACTTTCCCAGGATACTGCCTGGGAAAGG
>NW_027720901.1:0-320 GCF_054177405.1 Leptonychotes weddellii | reverse complement strand
CCGAACACACGGCACGTGGCGACGCGCAAAGCCGGCCGGTGCTCTGGAGCGCATCTGGGTCTGCAGACAGCGGATCATCTTTCTCCTACAGTCGCGTCCTCGCTCGGAAACCCGATGCAGTGTGGTGGACTGATCCGCTGACGGTGGCCATCGGGTGGCAGGACATCGGTAGACCAGCAAACACCACAACCTTGTGATATCGAAGTAACACTCAGAGAATCTAGAAAAACCATTTGCGCTGATGTCTCCAAAGATGTATTTTAGGGTACGGTGGTTGAATATGAGCTTGGCTTTAATGTAGAATGGTCTAAATATCATCT
>NW_027720900.1:0-320 GCF_054177405.1 Leptonychotes weddellii | reverse complement strand
TTTTAAGATTTTATTATTTATTTATTTATTTGCCAGAGAAAGAGAGAGAGAGAGAGCACAAGCAGGGGGAGTGGCAGGCAGAGGGTGAAGTAAGCTCCCTGCTGAGCAAGGAGCCCGACATGGGACTTGATTCCAGGACCCCAGGATCATGACCCTAGCCGAAGACAGACGCCCAATGACTGAGCCACCCATCCTATATGTTTCTTAACTATTCCCCATACTCCACATTTATTTTGGGGGTTGAATTCTGGGAGAATACCTTGACTTGATCTTATAGTTCACTATTTTAGGGTCTAAGCATATTCATTATAATAATTGTT
>NW_027720899.1:0-320 GCF_054177405.1 Leptonychotes weddellii | reverse complement strand
TTTTTTTTTTTTTTAGATTTTATTTATTTATTTGAGACAGAGAGAATGAGATACAGAGAGCATGAGAGGGAGGAGGGTCAGAGGGAGAAGCAGACTCCCTGCCGAGCAGGGAGCCCGATGCGGGACTCGATCCCGGGACTCCAGGATCATGACCTGAGCCGAAGGCAGTCGCTTAACCAACTGAGCCACCCAGGCGCCCGCCCTCATAATCTTAATGAAGAATCCAAACCATAATCATCAATAATAAAACTACTTCAAGTTTTATCAACTAACATGCTCTACTCAGTTTGAAAAGGGATAAGAAAACTTCTGAACAAATA
>NW_027720898.1:0-320 GCF_054177405.1 Leptonychotes weddellii | reverse complement strand
TTTTTTTTTTTTTTAAAGATTTTATTTATTTATTTGAGAGAGAGAGAATGAGAGAGAGCACATGAGAGGGGGGAGGGTCAGAGGGAGAAGCAGACTCCCTGCTGAGCAGGGGGCCCGATGCGGGACTCGATCCAGGGACTCCAGGATCATGACCTGAGCCGAAGGCAGTCGCTTAACCAACTGAGCCACCCAGGCGCCCAAAATTGTAGCCATTCTAATATGTGTGTATCTAACTGTGGTTTTAATCTGCATTTCCCTAATGATGTTGAATATCTTTTCAGGTGCTTATTCGTCATCCATATATTTCATTTGGTAAGCTA
>NW_027720897.1:0-320 GCF_054177405.1 Leptonychotes weddellii | reverse complement strand
GCTGGTGGAGATGTGGACATTGCAGCCACGAGCCTCAGGGAACTGGTCCGCGTGGCTGGTGTCGGGGGCGCAGCCGTGGCGGCTCTGGCCGGAAGCGCTGGCTGCCCGGGGATGCTGTCTCGTCCCTCCGCTCGCCGCCGGCAGGGACAGACCTGCTCTGAAACACGGGACAGTCACCGTGTGGTTGTACATCCCTCCTGCCCCTGGAAGGAATCCCTAGGAAACGTTAGACCCACAGTTGTGACGTGGGTTTCATCTTAGTGAGTGACACATCCTGGCCACGGGATTGTCTGTGGTCCCCGCATCGACTGCAGCTTTGG
>NW_027720896.1:0-320 GCF_054177405.1 Leptonychotes weddellii | reverse complement strand
GCTGGGCCACAGAACATGCACATTTTATGGTTTAACAGGTAGGGCCACATTGCTCTCCCCACTGGAGGCACCAGTTTACATTCCGACCAGCAATGTATGAGGGTTTGCATGTCTCTGCATCCTCACCAGTATTTATCAGACATTAAAATGTGTGTGACTTGAATGCATGCAAAGTGGTGTCTTTTTATTTCTCTTATTAATGAGATTAAGCCACTTGTTATATGTTTATTGACTATTGGCATTTCCTCCCTATGATTTGTTTTTTCTGCTGGGTTATTTGCCTTATGGATTTGTAGGAGTTTTGTGTGTGTGTGTGTGTG
>NW_027720895.1:0-320 GCF_054177405.1 Leptonychotes weddellii | reverse complement strand
TGGTATACAGTTCATGGTATACAGTTGACTTTTAAAAAACTATATTCAAATGAAAGCTGCCTGTCTAAAGAGTCATGTATGAACACAATGGATTAATTCTGATCATGCTACCATTAATCAAAATATTTAAAATCCTTTTCTCCCTCTTTTCTCTTTGTCTCTCTCTCCCTCTCTCCTTCCCTCCCTCTCTCCCGCCCTCCATCCCTTTTCTTCCCTCTCTGTCTCTGTCGCTCATCTTAATGCAGGCAATTCTGAAGATACTCACCCAGTTCTGTCCTCTGTCTGACCTTCTATTTTGCATTCTCACTGCTTAAGGGGGA
>NW_027720894.1:0-320 GCF_054177405.1 Leptonychotes weddellii | reverse complement strand
TGCTCCGTGTTGGGTTTTACAAGGATTACTTAAGGAGTCCTTACAATAAAAATAGATACTCTTCTAGTCTCCATTTTACAAACGAGGAAGCTGAGGCACAGAAAGGCCCCACCCTAGCGGCAGACCCTTATTTGTTAAGGGAGTGCTGGTGGGGGACATGGGAAGGGGGAGAGGGACAGGATGGGGAAGAGGGAGGAAGATGGCAAAGGCTCCGTTTCCGGCAGAGTCCCAGCCCCAACCTGATCCTGCTCCTGCAGAAAGTTCTGGAACATGAGTTGAATCTTGGAATTTTCCCTTGAGGCAAGGGAGCTGGGCATTCA
>NW_027720893.1:0-320 GCF_054177405.1 Leptonychotes weddellii | reverse complement strand
TTTTTTTTAAAGATTTTATTTATTTATTTGAGACAGAGAGAATGAGAGAGACAGAGAGCACATGAGAGGGGGGAGGGTCAGAGGGAGAAGCAGGCTCCCCGCCGAGCAGGGAGCCCGATGTGGGACTCGATCCCGGGACTCCAGGATCATGACCTGAGCCGAAGGCAGTCGCTTAACCAACTGAGCCACCCAGGCGCCCAGTACTTTTAATTTTTATATTTATTCTGTTTTGGCCATACCCCAAAATAGCCAATGTATTTAAAAAATTAGACTATTCCACATGTATAAATCATGCAATATTAAGTCTTCAAATAACAACC
>NW_027720892.1:0-5361 GCF_054177405.1 Leptonychotes weddellii | reverse complement strand
TATCGATCCTTTTAAATAGAAGCTACTTGAGAGCCAGTCTGTGCAGGAGGGACCCTCCGACCCCGCTCTGTCCCCTGAAGGCAGGGGGTAAATCTCCCTTGTGGAAGGCGCCTTCCCTGTCCCAGGAGGAAGGGAAAACGTCCTTGTCACCAGAGGTGGGGCATCAAGAGCCCAGAAGCTGTATCAACAACCCTCGTTACTTTTTTGCTAATTCACGACCCCAGCCCAAATTCTGTGTAGAATTCCTTACTACCCGAAGCTCCCCAAGTTACGTTTGCTTGGCGCTGCCAATCCCTTTCTGATGCATCGTCTCTGTGTCGAAGAAGGCATAAAAACGGCCTGCCTTGCTCGTTTCTTAGCCTCGATTTCATTACTGGGCCTCTGTGCGCATGTAATAAAATTTTGTTTTCTTTCTCCTGTTTGTCTGCCTCAGGTCAGCTTGATTCTTAGTGCAGGCGAAGACCTGGGACGGAGGGAAGCCCCCACCCCTCCCCAGGGAGCTCAGCCTCTGCTCGTGGGTGAGGCCGGGCACCTGCAGCTCATTACGTGATCTTGTCTATTTTCCTGTGCTCAGGACAGGTCTGGGTGAGAAGTGGATGACCCCTTAAAAGAAAGTCACAGGGAGGCTGGGGCCCTGGAGGCTACCCCTGGCTTCTGCGTGGTAACCTCTCCAGACGGAGTTCCTTCATTCCTCATTAGGGGGAGGGGTGAGGAGCGGCCACACAGGTGCCTGGCTGAGCCTGGTCCGCTCCGCCCTTCCCGCCCGCCTGCAGGCCTTCTGGGCCTTTTGCACGCTGGAAGTGGGACAGGCAGACAGGCCACAGCCCAGGGAGGCCCTGGGAGGGGTTTGCTGGGGAGTGGGGCACAGCGGGGACCCCGAACAGGGGCCTGGATACTCCCTGCAGAGGAGCGTCCCGGGGACGTTGGGCTGTCCTTCCCCAGGTCCTTCTGTGAAACAGCGCTGGGGGCCCTCTCGTGGCAGCAAAGGATCTGGGCTGTATTAGAACAAAAGGAAACAAAACCTGGGGCCCAGCCTTTGCGGCAGGAGCAGCCCCGCGTGCCCGCCAGCCCCCCAGCGTGGGGCAGCCCCTGGTCCACCGTCAGTGACCTCGCCCCGGTCATGCCACGTCTGCACCTGCGCCAGGGTGTCTGGGCCCGGGGTCCGCTGGCTGCCACCTCCCGAGTGCCCGGCCCGGCCCCTGCACTGCCCTCCATCAGGGTTTCATGCCCAGGGGCCCCCCGCACCCTCTCTGAAGCCAGTGGGCTGTCTCGGCCCTCACGCTACCCCCTCCCCATCCCTGCACCCCTCTGCCCCCTCCCCTGGCCCTGCGTGTCCAGAGAACCCCAATCCCAGTTACGTGCCACCTGCCCCGGGTCTGCTCATCACGTCACTGGGCTCTCTGCTCAACTCTCCCCCCTCAAGGAAGGCCATCTGATCTCAGGTAACGCCGTGCCCTCCGCCGTGCCCTCACCCCGGCGAGTTTCTGCTAGAGCCTGGCCTCCCTCAACCGGCGCTGCTGACTTGTTTGCTGGTTGGGGTGTGTTGCCCCCGCCAGGGTGCGGCCCCATGGGTGCACGGCTCAGGCTCCCCCCGCTTGTCGCCGTCCGCACGCTCACTCAGCACCGGGCAGTGGGTGTGTGTTGAGTGAGTGCATGAACGAATGGATGGCACTAGTCTACCCGTCAGTTTGAGACCCCGCCGCCAGGCTCCTGGGAGCTGCCGTCACGGGGCTTGGCTTCAAGGACAAGGCGCTCCTGAGGAGAGCTTGCAGAGCTGGGGCCATCCCGGGTCCCTGAGGGGTGGTGGGTGTGAGCTCCGCCGAGCCGCGGCTGCAGCGCATCTCGGACACACGGACTCCAAACACAGCCGCCCCGGGCAACGACGGCCTGCGGAGCGGGTCTCTCTACTTTCTGGTATCAGCCTCTGCTTTCAAAGTCAGCTTCATTACTTCCTCGGATTCTAAAGGTGAGACACGTTCACGGCCAGGCGTGTGGATGATACAGGAAGACGTGTACGTCAGGGTTCCAACAGAGCGACGAGCAGGAGGGGACACGCACACGCCACACACGTTCCACGCACTCACACTCTGCGGTCCACAGGCAGGAGCTCTTGTTCCTCAGGGAAACCTCCGTTTTGCTCGGAAGGCCTTCGGGCTGATTGCGGCGGCCCCCAGCTCGTCAGAGAGAATCTCCGGACTTGGCATCAGCTGCGTGAAGATGCTCACGCATCCGCCAGGGGCCTCCCACAGCGCCTGCATTAGCATCTGGCCACCCAGAGACGCCGCCCGCGCGAGTCTGGATGGCGGTATGCACGTCCACCAGAGGCCGGAGCCCGATGGCGCGGGGGACAGCCCGCGTGGCCCACAGACACGCAGAGAGACACTCAACCTTGCTCGCTGAGCTCAATGCAAACCAGGTGCTCAGAATAGGGCTGACTTGTAAGGGCGGGGGGCCTGGGGCCATTTCTGGGGCGCTGGTAACACTCTGTTTCTTGCCCTGGATACTGGCTCCATGGCCAAACAATTTATAATTTGTGACCTGTCCGTGGAGGCTGCGGGGCTCCCAGGGCCCGGCTCTGGCTCTCAGGGCGGGGAGGATGCACTTGTCTGTGGGGTCCAACAAGTTTACGGAGGAAACACCGGCTCCCTCGCCCTTTCAAACAGGCCACCTGCTTCTCGGGCGTCCACCCAAGCCCCGCTGTCTGGTGCAGAGGGCACAAACCCACGCAAGGGTCTCAGTCACAACTGTTGGAGGCATCAGGACGTGTTTTGGCCAGAATGATCTGCCTGTCTCAGGCCATTTGCTTAGTCTGACTCAGAGTAATAACTCAGGAGTCTAGACCGACCCTCGCTCAATCCTGGTGGCGGTGGGCACGGCGACACACTCGCGTTATGTCCCAGCTCTGACTGCGAGCCGTCGGGCGCTACCGGGAGATCACCAATAAATAAAACCCAGTGAGAAGAGGCAGCAGGGGTGCTTAGGACCACTGTGTTGGGGCCTCGGCCTGGAAGGGGAAGGGGGGCACGTACACGTGCGCACACCGAGAGGCTGCGTGTGGGCGCCCGCAGCGCTGTTCCTGCGCACTCGCTCTTCCTTGCGGTTCAGCCCGCGGAGCCCACGAGGACCCTTCGGATGGGCCGGAAATCGCCTTCCCGTTGGGCCCCGGAAAGAAGTGAGGTTTGCCGGCTGTGGGTATGGGTGCAGGAAGGATCCGAGGACTTCCGAGTTCACTGAGCTGGTCTAGACGGAGCCGCCTTCCCTTGCTCAGCCCGGGCCTCCACCCGCGACATCCGGGTTCCTACCGAGCCCGGTGGCTCTCCGTGCAGGCCAGGTGCATGCCGAGGTCTGAGTCCTTGCAAGTCCCTGCACACGGCTCTGGAACGTGCCGGGAAACAGTGCGCTGTGGCCCGGAAACAGAGCATCCCGCTCCCGGGAAGTCAGGGGAAAGTGCGGCCTCCGTGCACGTGTCCCTGCCCCCCGTGTGGGCAGCAGCCCGATGGACGCTTTGCTGCCAGGGGCCGTGGGGCTGTGGGGGAACGAAGCCACGGCGGAGGCTGGTGGGTGTGGACGGGAGAAGCCAGAGCTGACCCCGTTCGTGGCCCACGCGGGACTCAGCGATGGCTCCGGGGCAGCGACAGCTCGGGGAGGTCTTCCGGGGTCCCCCGCGAGGCTTCTCAGAGGAGCCGGGATAATATGAGGTGACAGCATGCTTTCATGGATTTCTTCACAATGTTTGTTTAACAAGTGAATGAATTAGCACGTAAACAGAGGAAGTGCTAGTTTGCACATTTAGGTGCAAAAGGTGCCCTGGAGCCCATCTATGCGAAAACCCGCATTTTAAATGTGAAGGGCTTGGGGGAGGGGGCCCCGGGTGATGACAAGCTGTGAGACTAGAGAGGTGTGGTCGCACAGCATTAGGCACCCACCGAAGGCCGCCGAGGGACACACGGTACGCTGTTACGTGAATCTCACCTCAATCTGAAAAATAAAAGCGAAGCGCTTGAGGCAGGTGCACACGCCGCTCCTTCTGACGGACTCGAAGATGATCAGCGAGTGGCGTGGGCACCTCAGCCAGAGCCCCTGGACCTCTTCAGGCCGTGGGCACCTTCAGGGTCTCTGGGCCTCTACTTGAGGCCCCTTTACCCAAAATGCCTTTAGGTACAGGTCAGAGAGCACCTGACTCAGGCCTCAGGTTAGAGCCTCCGACAGGGGCAGGGCCACCTGGGGCGTTAACCAGTCAAGGTGCCGCCCGGCCCCCCCACCCCCGCAGGGACGACTGTGCCCGCCGGCCCTCGCCCCTGCCCGCCCCCTCAGCTGCAGGACGCGGCCCCTCTGCCCGCGGCCTGGCCTGCAGCTGGCTCGGCAGGGACAGGACTCTGCGATGGGGACTCCTGCGGTCCCGAGTGGTGAGTTTGAAGGGGATGCTTCTGCCCTGTCATGGGGCTGTGGCGGTTGGGACTGGGACCAGGACTCACCCGTTTCGTTTGGTCCGGATTCATATGTGACACGCGTGTCAGCTCCCCCGTGTCATCTGGGGCCTGAGGAGCCCGGCTCTCTCGTCGGGAATGTGTCCCCGGGGAAGCCTTCCGCTGGTCTCAGACCTCTGCTCCCGCAAGGACTCCGTAGTGTCTCTGCGTTAGCTAGCAGCTCTGTACAGCGGCTGTGAAGGGACAGGCCCGGGGACGGGGACGGGGCCAGCGGCCCCAAACACACGCAGAGTACGAGCCTCCGAGGGCAGTGACCCCGCACCGGCTGGTGAAAGGGCCACGGAAGGGGGCTGACTGGCTGGAGCCTGACAGCCGGGCTTCGGAGGACGAGCTCAGAGCCTGGAGACTAATCTTCAGTGGGAGGAGTATTTGGAACATTCTGGAAAAGGAAGCTCGTGATGGCACAGAACCTGAACTGGCTGCACAGTATGAAGGCGGGACCGCCAGGGGAAGGGGAGACCAAGTGAGCACATCCCCGCCTTCCTGATGCCATCGCCGCCCTCGGACACCGGCCCCGGGCGGTCAGAGACGAGGCTAGGACCCACCCACCCCCGTCAGTCTCCGCTCTAGGTTGGGTGGAGTGTCAGTGGGACCCTGCAGCCACACGGGCCCTGCGCTCGGAAGGCCCATGCTCCGGGTTTAACACTCCGCAATCGCGGTGCTGACGGCCTGAATAATGTGATCTCTGCGTTGTGGGTTTAAATTTTTTTTTAGTTTTAATTAATTAATTAATTATTTTTTTGATGTAGTGATCCACGATTCATTGTTTTCGTATAACCCCCAGTGCTCCATGCAGAACGTGCCCTCCTCAATACCCACCACCAGGCTAACCCATCCCCCCACCCCCCTCCCCTCTAGAACCCTCAGTTTGTTT
>NW_027720891.1:0-320 GCF_054177405.1 Leptonychotes weddellii | reverse complement strand
TGGTCTCGACCTGGAAATGGGGCTCCAGGTGGAAGATGAGAAGCACGCAGGGTTCTTGGGCCTAGGTTCAGAACTAGTAGAACCCTTTCTATTGCCCCATTTTGTGGCCAGCCAGTCAGGAGGCCAGCCCAGGTTCAGAGGCTCCTCTTGCTGGGAGTTGCTGTGAAGGGTATACATAGAGGAAGGGAGGAGAATTGGGTTTGAGTCTGCCCCAGGCCCTGGGCCAGGTGCTCCATGGACCTCATTTCACTTAGGCCCCAAATGACTTTACAGTGAGTCCCTTCCCACCAGGGGGGAAATGCTTGCCTGGCCCATGGCCC
>NW_027720890.1:0-320 GCF_054177405.1 Leptonychotes weddellii | reverse complement strand
TCCATGTTTGGCCCATTTACGAGACGTGATTTCTCCACTTGACTGGCCTTCACGCTCCTTCTCCAAACTCTCAAAATGTGGCTGCTATTAGGGGCCCAGAGAGGAGCCATAAAACATGGCGGGGGAGGCCCCTGCCACGGGCCTGTGGGCTCCGGGCCGCCTCCTGCTGCAGAGGAGAGCCGAGGAGGGGCTGGGGGGGCCACACCGCTCAGGACGGGGTCGGTCCCCAGGGAGAATCGGTGTGACGCCAGAGAAGGGCCAGCTCGGGTTGGCTCCTGCCACCAGGCTCACTGAGGCCCTACTGTGCGCGGGCCTGCGTG
>NW_027720889.1:0-320 GCF_054177405.1 Leptonychotes weddellii | reverse complement strand
CTACCCAGATGTTTCCCTGTCCTGCAAATGGATAAACCCTACAACTAAAGATCATCCATCTGGTGGAACAGCTGCTCAGTGTTCCTTCAAAAATCCAATGATGGCCTGTGAGTTCAAGAAGAGCAGTATAATTTGGGCAAGCAGGGGGTCTTCCCAGGTAGGGAAAGGACTGTGGATTTTACTGCTAATGGAGATGACAGTGGTGGTCTTTAGCATGAAAATGGAGAGTAATAGCATCCCTAAGGGCTGACCCAGAAGTGAAAACTGGCATTGCCCATTAGGATAATGTTACTGTGGTGTCATTTAAAGGGTGTGTGTGT
>NW_027720888.1:0-320 GCF_054177405.1 Leptonychotes weddellii | reverse complement strand
GTGTCTGGCAGCTTTTGTGAGGAGCGGTAAGGAGACTGTGCAGCCCTCAAGGCCAGAAAGATTTACCATCGGCCCATTTCAGGAGGTCTGACGGGCTCCAACAGGAAGGCACATGTCAGTGATCATCGGAGGGTCCTCCATCTCACTTGACCCAGTCCTTCCCTCCCACCCACTAATGAACAAATCCTGAGACCACTCAGACCCCCGCATGCTCACCCCCTGGTCGTTGACACCACAAACTCAACCAAGATGTGGCTACAGAAGTTTTCTGGAATTTTCTTAAGTACTTACTTAGAAAGGCCTGTCAACAGTCAACGCCC
>NW_027720887.1:0-320 GCF_054177405.1 Leptonychotes weddellii | reverse complement strand
GAATATATAAGCCTCATAAAAAATAAAATTTTCCTGAAGGACATAAAATAGGACCTGAATTGTTGACAAGATATTGCCTTTCTGGATGGGATAACTAAAAATTGTAAAGATGTCAGTTTCCCCCAAATCATCTTATAAACATGGTGTCACTCACATCAAAATCCTAATGTATTTTTTTTAAACCTTGACAACTTGATAAGAACTTTTAACTGAAATAATAAATACATGAAGGTAGGCAAGAAAATTGTGAATAAGAATAATGAGAAAGGGGGGGGCGGAGCAAGATGGCGGAGGAGTAGGAGACCTGGATTTCGTCTCCT
>NW_027720886.1:0-320 GCF_054177405.1 Leptonychotes weddellii | reverse complement strand
TGTGGTTACTCACTGTAGCAGCATCGTGAACATGGCAAAGGATTAGAAATGATCAATGACCCCCAGAAGGGAAAAATGCTTCCATTTCCATGATGGGCTACAACACAACCATAAACTAGAACAAGGAAATACTGTAGGACTGGTTATGTGGGACCGTCTCAAAGACCTATCGGGTGAGGAAAAAAAGAGTTCTGTAGAGTAGTACACGGTACTATTAAAAAAAAAATGTGGGGGGCACCTGGGTGGTTCAGTTGGTTGGGTGGCTGCCTTTGGCTCAGGTCATGATCCTGGAGTCCCGGGATCGAGTCCCACGTCGGGCT
>NW_027720885.1:0-320 GCF_054177405.1 Leptonychotes weddellii | reverse complement strand
TTTTTTTTTTAAAGATTTTTATTTATTTATTTGACAGAGAGAGAGATAGCGAGAGCAGGAACACAAGCAGGGGGAGTGGGAGAGGGAGAAGCAGGCTCCCCGCAGAGCAGGGAGCCCGATGTGGGACTCGATCCCAGGACCCTGGGATCATGACCTGAGCTGAAGGCAGACGCTTAACGACTGAGCCACCCAGGCGCCCTATGTGAGAATTATTTTTAAAAATTGACTTTGAATGCCTGTATCAAGACTCATTTGGTTGCATTAGTAGAAAACTAAAACCAAACTGGCTTAAGAAGAACGTGTTTGTTGGCATAACTGAA
>NW_027720884.1:0-320 GCF_054177405.1 Leptonychotes weddellii | reverse complement strand
GTGGCAGAGGGCAGTGTTCAGCTCTACGCAAAGATAAGGAGTTAGCATGTAAGGTTCAGTCTTGCTGCTGATGCAGTCCTGGCTGCCTGTCTGAATCTTGGGGAAATGTTTCAGCATTCCATTTGTTCATCGGTGTAGTGTGTTGGAAAGAATGCAGACCTGGGGTTTCAGTAAAGGCATATACTGAATCCCAGTTGTGTCTCTCACTGGCTGTATGACCTTAGACAAGTTAGTGACCTCTTTGGGCTTTAATTTCCTCATTTTTTAAAAATTTATTTGACAGAGAAAGACACAGCGAGAGAGGGAACACAAGCAGGGGG
>NW_027720883.1:0-320 GCF_054177405.1 Leptonychotes weddellii | reverse complement strand
ATTCTCTCTCTCAAATAAACAAAATATTAAAAAAAAAAAAAAAGAAACTTATAAAAAAAAAAGAATTCCTCATATCAGTGAGATCTTATGATACATGTCTTTCCCTGATTGACTTATTTCGCTTAGCATAATACCCTCTAGTTCCATCCCCGTTGTTGCAAATGGCAAGATTTCGCGTTTTTTTGATGGCAAGATGCGTAGATATTTAAGATGTATAAGAAGAGCCCTTGAAGTCTGTGATGACTCTGCGGGTCTTTCTCTTGAGCTTGCAGTACTGTGACCTTTCTGGGTATTCAGTGAGGGCCTTGTGTGTCCAACAT
>NW_027720882.1:0-320 GCF_054177405.1 Leptonychotes weddellii | reverse complement strand
CTGACAGACGAAGACATTTGAGTACAGAGCGGGCAAGCATGATGCTCATGGTCACACAGCCAGCAGGGGCTGCAGGCAGAATCGGAACCCAAGGCTGGGGCACAAGCAACCATGTTTATTTACCACCCATAAATAGTTCCTCCAGGACAGCTGGTTTGGGGTAAAACATTTTGTTCAAAGGAGGCAAAAGGCCATTTTTAATAAGTTTCTGAAAAATCTGAATTATAGGAGATACAAAAAGAAATATGCATTCAGGATTTCAGATATCCACCCTGAACTGCTGACCTGAACACTTAAGTGCCTCTAAGGAGAGGGCTCGT
>NW_027720881.1:0-5362 GCF_054177405.1 Leptonychotes weddellii | reverse complement strand
TATCATTCCCTTTCTTAATAATTTTGCCACTTATATGTACCTGTTCCTAAAAACAGTTTCATTTGGCAAGTTCCATTCTTAAATAAATGGTAATATCTTCTACATATGCATCTATGCACATTTCCCCATTTAATGTTGCTTGGAGGATTCATTCATATTTGGATATCTCTAATCCATAGTTTCTAATGACTTTGAGTAATGTTCCATTTATATAAATATACCACAATTTATCCATTACCCTACTGAGTGGATGTCTGGAAGGTTTACCATTTTTGTTATTACAATAATGTTGCTATGAACATTTTCATATGTGTCACCTTGTACACATATGCATGAATTTCTCTAGGACAAGAGGAATAGCAGTTTTACTAGATTCTGCCAAATTACTCTCTGTAGTGTCAAGTGAGACTCCACCAGCAGTGTATAGTGTTCTTTTGCTATGTATCTTAATAGTATTAAATTTTCTGTTATTACCTGGTCTTACTTGGGTAATATTTCATTTTTTTAATGATCTTTTTACTTTTTTAACATATATTTTGAATCTAGCTTTAAGTCTTTAATACTTAGAAACCAGTTCATAAAATTAGTCACTAACCCGGAACATCAAACTTTGAAGGTTTATGAGCACCTTAATTATAGCACTTCAAGAACATAAACTCCTTTTTTATTTAAGAAATTATGATGTCTCGGGC
The DNA here is from genome assembly GCF_054177405.1 of Leptonychotes weddellii. Lineage (NCBI taxonomy): Eukaryota > Metazoa > Chordata > Mammalia > Carnivora > Phocidae > Leptonychotes > Leptonychotes weddellii. The sequence continues at coordinate 4,670 of NW_027720881.1, read as the reverse complement.
GCCTGGGTGGCTCAGATGGTTAAGCGTCTGCCTTCGGCTCAGGTCATGATCCCAGGGTCCTGGGATCGAGTCCCGCATCGGGCTCTCTGCTCCTTGGGAGCCTGCTTCTCCCTCTGCCTCTCTCTCTCTGTCTCTCATGAATAAATAAATAAAATCTTTAAAAAAAAAAAGAAATTATGATGTCTCGGGGCGCCTGGGTGGTTCAGTCATTAAGCATCTACCTTCGGCTCAGGTCATGATCCCAGGGTCCTGGGATCGAGCCCCGCATCGGGCTCCCTGCTCAGAGGGCAGCCTGCTTCTCCCTCTCCCACTCCCCCTGCTTGTGTTCCCTCTCTCGCTATGTCTCTCTCTGTCAAATAAATAAAATCTTTAAAAAAAAAAAAGAAATTATAATGTCTCGTAAGTGTTCAAATAGTTTAATGAATATGTCCTTTCTGATTTCTCACAGGCCAACAACTGTCTCCAAACATGATGTTCCCTGTGACTTCAGTGGTCCCACCAAGTGGAAGGGAATGTCTTTCTTGGATTCGATGGAGTCAACTCCCTTGCTTTCCACGGAAGATCGTCTGGCTGTCCTCTGCCCTTCTCAGGAGCTTCTGGAATATTACCAAAAGAAGATGGCTGAGTGTGAGGAAGAAAATGAAGACCTGTTGAAGAAACTGGAACTCTACAAAGCAGCTTGTGATGCACAGGTGAAAGGGATGATGCGTTATACCCTTTTAGGACTCCGGTTGAGTCTATTCATTCCTGAGAGAAGTGCCAGCTCATATTATAAGCAGATATTTTCTTTTAAAAATTCTTTTTTTATTCCTTTCTACCGCAGCCTAGCTACCTATCCACCCTTTGGGTCCCTCACTAGATTATAATCTCCGCCAACTGCTAGACCTCTAAAACCTTAGAGGTCTCTTTTATACTTCTAGTTCTTTCACCCCCTTACACCTGACTTCATTTAACTTCATTGTTAGCTCTGTAACTCCTTGATAGTTCAGTTTTCTCAGTGTTGCCTGCCAGCTTCTGACCTCACATCCTTCCTTCCTAACCCAAATTCCACTGTGCTTCACTTCAGTAACTGTAGGCCTGCATGGGACCCCATGCTTATTCTTCTGGCCCTGCTTGCATAGCACAAACGCTAGCTATAATTTCATCCAGTTCTCCACCACCTCTTCTCTTGGAGCAGGATTTCTCAACCTTAGCATTATTGACATTTGGGGCTTGGTACTTGTTTGTCGTGAAGACTGTTGTGTGCATTGCAGGATGTTTAGTAGCATCCTTGGCCTCCACTCACTAGATATCAGTAGCACACCTCTTCCCCCATCCCCCCAACCTCCAGTCATGACCATCAAAAATGCCTGTGGACGTTGCCCAATTCCTCCTGGAGGCACAGGCAAAAATCGCCCCCAGTTGAGAACCATTGTCCTAGAACAGTTACATATCATTACAGAATAAATTCTTGGTAAACTTGTCCATCTGTATCCTTAGTCACTATACAGCAGTTTTTTTGCCTGTGCATATCTGTGCCATACCTTCACCCTCCACCAGCCTGCAACCCCTTCTTAGCCCTCTTCTCTCAGGCCATCTTGTTTCCTAGTTCACGGAGGAGACACTGGCTATCACACATGCGCTCTCTTCCTGCCCATCCACACAGGTCATCTACGTCTATATCCATCTCTCTTCTTTTTACTGCTTCAGGGACAAGCTATCTCTGCCTGTTCAAGCTGCACTGATCCAACAGTCCCCCTAGCCCCCATTCCTTTCTCCTCCTCAGAAACCCTGCTTCATCATCTCTCTTTTCTGTGTGTTCTATTTTTAACTTCTTGCCTGACGTTGGCTTTTTGTCCTCAGTATATAAACCTACTCAAGTCTTTCTTCTGTACTTGTGCTTCCCTCTAACTACTCTCATATGTAGATGGCTCTTTTCTCAACCACACCTGTAGAATAGTTTGAGTTTGTCACCTACTCAGTGACCTCTTGACTGCAGTTTGGTCTCTGTCCCCATTGCTCCACTAAAGGTGCACCTCCTATGGTCTCTGGAACCTGCTAGTCAAAATGATCTCTTCGTGGCCTTTGCAGTATTTGTCGCTATTGATCTCTCCTTTCTGCAGACTTGTCCTTTCTTGATTTCCGTGTCATTTTCCTTTCCTAGTTTCTGTCTTACCTCTCTGACCAGTTCTTCTCAGTCTCCATCAACAGCCCCCCTTCCTTAGTCTTAAATATCAAAGTTCTAGATTCCACCATATATGGTCTTGTCATATTCACGTGTTCTACTACTATATATGAGATGATGACACCAAATAACTAACGCACTTTTCTCCTGAGTTCCACATTAACCTGTCCATGTCTGAACTACTCTCCTCTTTCCTACCTACCCACACATAATCTGTACCACGAACATTTCCCCTCCCTCCATTCCTTATCTCTTCACTTTTTCTTAATTCCATGTCCAGTAAATGGTATCGTTGCCTGCAATTCTCCCCAGCCCATACTTCCATCACTTGGTAAGTCCTCTTCATTCTGCTTCCTAAATATCACTTCACCCATTCCAACAACTTAGTCACTGTTTCCTCAACACTAGTTCCAACTTTCATTATGTCTCCCCCAAACTATGACAGTGTCCTCCTTACCAGTATCCAGCCTGTGGCCTCATACTTTCCCACTCTGCCTCTGACTGTCCGCTCCAGCAGCACTGAAATACTTGGGGTTGCCCAGACACGTAAGGCTCTGATGGTTCTTTCTCTCTCTTCCCCAAGAGTACCCGCCCTCTGCTCGTCTCTAGCAGTTTTCATCTTTCAAGTTCCAACTTTGGTTGTGTTCTCTGACTTCCCAATACCTGCAGAGGTTTTATTCCATTTTACTATGCACACTCTTTCATGAAATAACTATTTCATTTTAATGTTTACACATTAAACATCTCTCCCCCCACAAAATTCTTCCAACTCTGTAGGCAAGAATCATACCTTTTTATCTTTGTTTTTCCAAAATTATATAATTCTTATTACATAGAAAGCATTAAAAAAAAAGTGTGACTAGAACAGGTAAATCATACGGCATTATAGGGTTCTGTAATCTGTAAAAGAAAGATAGGAGAGCTTTGATGTTATAGGCAAACATCACACTCACCCTGTAGCTTTTTTTTTTTTTACCCTTCAGCTTTTAAACTCAAGTCTGTACACAACCTGTTGTTGTCATTTGAATTCCGTGTTGGTGAAACCATTCACTTTGTAATATTTCTGCATGAACTGATCCACCATATCCAATCAGAGATACTCCTGTGAAGTGCAATATCTTTTCAACTACCTTTTTTTCCTCCCCCCAGCATAAACTAGAAGGGGATTTGCAGCAGAGGGAGGAAGAGATTGCTGAATTGCAGAAAGCTCTAAGTGATATACAGGTCTGCCTCTTCCAGGAACGGGAGCATGTTTTACGCCTCTACTCAGAAAACGACCGACTGAGAATCAGGTACCAAGTGGGAGAAGGGAAATATTGGGGTTCTATTTCTAAATTACACTAGACGAGGGGCATCTGGGTGGCTCAGTCATTAAGCATCTGCCTTCGGCTCAGGTCATGATCCCAGGGTTCTGGGATCGAGTCCCATTGGAAGCCTGCTTCTCCCTCTCCCACTCCCCCTGCTTGTGCTCCCTCTCTCGCTGTGTCTCTCTCTGTAAAATAAATAAATAAAATCTTAAAAAATAAATAAATAAATTACACTAAACAAGATACATTTCTCTATGGTCCTCTTAGGTTGTGTTCCCCAGGAAGCAGATTCTGAGAGGGATGTGAGGATGGTTAGTAGGGGGGACTCTGAGGAATAACATCTATGAGCAGATTTGGGCAGAGGGAGAATTTGAACTGTGATTCCGTGGTAGCAGAGGCTTCAGCCAACCACACGGGGAGCTCTGAGGCCAGGACAGCCATTCAGAGGCAAACGAGTTGACCTTTTATACTCATTGGATGTCGGCTGTCACCAGGGAGGGGATGTAAACCTGAGAGAGGCAGCCTCCTTCAGCCTAGGGCAGTTCCTGGAGAAGGACTCAGCTCTTGTGTGATGGGTGTCTTGGTCCTGAAGGGGCATCTGAGCAGTGTTCCACAGCATCCACTACTAAATTTTTTTTAATTGTGATAAAATATACTTAACATAAAATTTACCATTTTAGTCATTTTCAAGTGTATGGTGCAGTGGCATTAAGTATATTTATGTTATCATGCAGCCATACCACTATCCAGCTCTAGAACTTTTCCACTGTCCCTTATAGAAACTCTATACCCATTAAACAATAACTCATCACCCCCCCCAGCCCTTAGTAACCACTGTTCTACTTTCCATGTATGTATTTGACCTCACAGAAGTAGAATCATACAGTATTTGTCCCTTTGTGTCTGGCTTATTTCACTTAGCATAATGTTTTCAAGGTTCATCCATGTTGTAGCATGTATCAAAATTTCATTCCTTTTTATTTATTTATTTATTTATTTATTTTTATTCTTATGTTAATCCCCATACATTACATCATTAGTTTTAGATGAAGTGTTCCATGATTCATTGTTTGTGCATAACACCCAGTGCTCCATGCAGAATGTGCCCTCCTCAATACCCACCACCAGGCTAACCCATCCTCCCAGCCCCCCTCCCCTCTAGAACCCTCAGTTTGTTTTTCAGAGTCCATCGTCTCTCA
>NW_027720880.1:0-320 GCF_054177405.1 Leptonychotes weddellii | reverse complement strand
GGGGGGGGTTAAATTTGTTTTCTTATTTTTTCATCCACTCTTTTGATCAAACAAGTTCACTCATATAAACTTATTCTTCAGTTACTGTTATGCCTGCATGCAAAGATTTTTTTTTTTTTTGGTTTTATTTATTTTTTTGAGAGAGAGCGAGTGAGAGAGAGAGAACATGAGCTGAGGTGGGGGACAGAGGGAGAAGCAGACTCCCTGTTGAGCAGGGAGCTGGATGCAGGGCTCAATCCTGGCACTCCAGGATCATGACCTGAGCTGAAGTCAGATGCTTAACCAACTGAGCTCCCAGGTGCCCCCAAAGATTTATTTAT
>NW_027720879.1:0-320 GCF_054177405.1 Leptonychotes weddellii | reverse complement strand
GCCAAACAGCGTGAAAAATAGAGCCAGTAGTCCTTGGAGTACAGGTGGTAGGTAACACGGCGTGTGCATTAATCCCAAAGGTACATCGCATCTGGTGAGTTCTGAAGGGTCTCGCTGATGGAGTGAGGGTAGGGGGGAGAGAGAAGCCCGGCCAGTTCCAGTCTACCTCCCACACAGCCCTGGAGTCGCCGTGGGATCGCTGGGGGCTAACAACCGGGCACAAAACGTGGGAGAAAATCTGAACGTGTCCACCCACGGGGTGTCTGGGGACTGGGGGTGGCGAGGTCGGTGGAAAACCCGGGCCCCACATGGCAGGACTC
>NW_027720878.1:0-320 GCF_054177405.1 Leptonychotes weddellii | reverse complement strand
GCCTGTGTTCTTGAGGGGGGCAGGAAGCCTCTTCGAGCCCTGTGGTTAGTATTTTATGCATAAGAGAGCAGTTCTGACATATCCTGGATTGAAACCCACTTCAGTGGAAGATTCCTTCCGGGGGAAAACTTCCTCCTCTGTTCGTCTGGTAATTTGAATCAGGATCAGAGCGATGGCGGGTTTGCGCCAACCAGAGTTTGAGAGAGAAGTCGCACGGGGGAAGAGCTTTGGCTACAGAGCAGGGCTGGAAATGGGAAGGGGGCAGAGTGCACTTCGCTTTCCCGTGGCCCAGGGACCGACTGTCGTGTTCCCCATGGATG
>NW_027720877.1:0-320 GCF_054177405.1 Leptonychotes weddellii | reverse complement strand
GGTAACGCAAACCTGGTGCCAGAGCAGTACAAGGATATCATTTTCTTTATTTCTCCTGTTGAACTACTGTATCAGTGACCACAACGTGTTTGAAACCGTGCATTCCCAGATCTGGGGAGCAGAACACGGTTTAAAGGGAAGGTTAGGGCATTTTTCTCTTTGTGTCTCCCCCTGAAAACACAGGTCTCTTTCAGGAGGCGACTGCTTGTGTATTGCCGGAGTTGGGGGGTAGGCTGGCAGCCCCTTCCTTCACCCGCCTGGCCCATTCTGATGGCCCGGCATAGCAGCTGCTGGGTCCCAGCACCGGGGGGGGGGGGGGG
>NW_027720876.1:0-320 GCF_054177405.1 Leptonychotes weddellii | reverse complement strand
ATATATATGGGAACAGATGAAAATGAAAACACAATGGTCCAAAATCTTTGGGATGCATCAAAAGTGTCCAAAGTGGGAAGCTTACAGTAATACAGGCCTACCTCAAGAAACAAGAAGAAAACTCTAATAAACAACATAACCTGACACCTAAAGGAGCTAGAAAAAAGAACAAAATGAAGCCTGATGCCAGCAGAAGGAAGGAAATAATAAAGATTAGAATGGAAATAAATGATATAGAACCTAAGAAAACAGTAGAATAGATCAATGAAACCAGCAACTGGTTCTTTGAAAAGATGACTAAAATTGATAAACCTCTAGCT
>NW_027720875.1:0-320 GCF_054177405.1 Leptonychotes weddellii | reverse complement strand
TTAACACTATGGTGGTGATCATACTGCAAAATATAAATATACTTTGTACTTCTTAAATTTACACAGTGTTATATGTCAATTATATCTCAATAAAAATAAATAATCTACTTTTAAAAAATTTAACAGAGTAAAATTCAAGCTACTGTAGATCTTGTAATTATTATTAACCAAGAATTATCCCAATATAATACACACACACACTCTCTCTCTCTCTCTCTCTCGGTTTTAAAAAAAGAAAGCCAACCCATGTTTTTATTATTAAAATTGTTTCTATGAGAACTGAAGTATCAAGAAGTTAAATTATGTAACAATTACTGAGG
>NW_027720874.1:0-320 GCF_054177405.1 Leptonychotes weddellii | reverse complement strand
TCTGTAAATACTTCTCATATTTACACATGGACTAGACAGAAAAAATTTGTTGCTGCTTCCACAGGGAGAATCAAAGTTTAACTATAATGGCATATAGACATTTGGAGCCAAGAGAAAGAATTTAGTTAATTGTGGCAAAGAATTGCACTTGAAATCAATTATGATAAATTTATATTCATTTTTTCTTGTTTTTTTTTTTTTCCGAGATAAGAAAGCTTCAAATTTGCTTTGTAGCTGGAATGCCCTGGGATGGGCAACAAACTTTTCTGAAGATAAATGGAGAATATTGTATCTACTCAGCTTTCCTAGAGGGTCTGTGT
>NW_027720873.1:0-320 GCF_054177405.1 Leptonychotes weddellii | reverse complement strand
TTGCACTATTTACATTTAATGTGATTATTGATATGGTTGGGTTTAAATCTTTATAATATTGATATTCTCTATTTGTCCTATATAATTTTCTTTCCTTTTATTATTTTTTTGGTGCTTCCTTTGTATTAAGTTTTTTTATGATTCTATTTTAACTCTTTCTTGGCTTATTAGCTATATCTCTTTGCTTTATTATTTTAGTGGTTGCTTTAGTGTTTATAATGTATATCTTTAACTTATCATAATCTACTTTCAAATGCATTGTTTTTATCTTTGTTTAAGTACCCAATTATCACTGAGGTTTAAATAATAAGAAAAAATAT
>NW_027720872.1:0-320 GCF_054177405.1 Leptonychotes weddellii | reverse complement strand
TCCTGTAAATGGGATGCCTATTTCTCTGCCCCAACCCCTTTGGCTGACCTGACCATAGGAGCCAGAGCCCAGATAGATAAGATCAAATATCTCTTCTCTCTGTGTGCGTGAGGAAAGCACTTTCTTTTAAAACCATTATACATATGCTTAAATATTAAGTTAGTTAACAGGGCAGGGCCAGAGCCTCTTAGAAGATTGGTCATAGCCACAGCCCAGGATTTGGAAATCACAGGCGAGCAGAGGAAATTGGTTATTTGGACAAGTTTTGTGTTATAATTAGCTCTAAATCATAAGTAACTTTTATTTATTTTATTTTTTTT
>NW_027720871.1:0-320 GCF_054177405.1 Leptonychotes weddellii | reverse complement strand
TTTTTTTTAAAGATTTATTTATTTATTTATTTGAAAGAGAGAGAATGAGAGAGAGAGCACATGAGAGGGGGGAGGGTCAGAGGGAGAAGCAGGCTCCTCGCCGAGCAGGGAGCCCGATGCAGGACTCGATCCCGGGACTCCAGGATCATGACCTGAGCCGAAGGCAGTCGCTTAACCAACTGAGCCACCCAGGCGCCCCATGGCTACATGTTTCTAGAAATAAAATTGCTGGGTCAGGTGGTGTGCATGTACAGCTGACTTGAAGAGGGGGGTTAGAGGCGCTAATCCTGGGGTAGTCAAAAATCCACATATAATATTTA
>NW_027720870.1:0-5364 GCF_054177405.1 Leptonychotes weddellii | reverse complement strand
AGCTTTTCCCCATTGAGGATGATATTCGCTGTGGGTTTTTCATAGATGGATTTTATGAACTTGAGGAATGTTCCCTCTATCCCTATATGCTGAAGAGTTTTAATCAGGAAAGGATGCTGTATTTTGTCAAATGCTTTTTCTGGATCAATTGAGAATGTTAAACCACCCTTGCATCCTGGGGATAAATCCCACTTGGTCATGGTGGATGATCCTTTTAATGTATTGTTGGATCCTATTAGCTAGGATTTTGTTGACGATTTTGGAATCCATGTTCATCAGGGATATTGGTTTGAAATTCTCCTTTTTGATGGGGTCATAGCCTGGTTTTGGGATCAAGGTAATGCTGGCTTCATAGAACGAGTTTGGAAGGTTTTCTTCCATTTCTATTTTTTGAAACATCTTCAGAAGAATAGGTATTATTTCTTCTTTAAATGTTTGATCAAATTCCCCTGGGAAGCAATCTGGCCCTGAACTCTTGTTTTTGGGGAGGCTTTTGATCACTGCTTCAGTCTTATTACTGGTTATTGTTCTATTCAGATTGTCAGTTTCTTCCTGTTTCAGTCTTGGTGATTTATAAGTTTCCAGGAAGGCATCCATTTCTTCCATGTTGCTTAATTTATTGGCACATAGTTGCTGATAATAATTTCTAATAATTGTTTCTATTTCCTTGGTGTTAGTCATGATCTCTCCCCTTTCATTCATAATCTTATTAATTTGGGTCCTTTCTCTTTTCTTTTTTATAAATCTGGCCAGAGGTTTATCAATCTTATTCTTTCAAAGAACCAGCTTCCAGTCGTTGATCTGGTCTACTGTTTTTTTGTGTTTTTTGTGTGTTTTTTTGGTTTCTATTTCATTGATCTCTGCTCTAATCTTTATTATTTCTCTTCTCCTGCTTGGTTTATGTTTTATTTGGTGTTCTTTATCCACTTCCTTTAGGTGTAAGTTTATCTTGTGCATTCAGGATTTTTCTACATTTTTGAGAGAAGCTTGGATGGCTATGTATTCCCCCCTTAGGACCACCTTTGCAGTATCCCGTAGGTTTTGGACCAATGTGTTTTTGTTCTCATTGGTTTCCATGAATTGTTTAAGTTCTTTGATTTCCTGGTTGACCCAAACATTCTTTAGCATGATGGTCTTTAGCCTCCAAGTATTTGAAGTATACTTCCAAATTTTTTCTTGTGATTGAGTTCCAGTTTCAAAGCACTGTGGTCTGAAAATATGCAGGGAATAATCTCAGTCTTTTGGTATCGGTTGAGACCTGATTTGTGACCCAGTGTGTGGTCTATTCTGGAGAAAGTCCCATGTGCATTTGAGAAGAATGAGTATTCTGTTGTTTTAGGGTGGAATGTTCTGTATATATCTATGAAGTCCATCTGGTCCAATGTGTCATTCAAAGCTCTTGTTTCTTTGTTGATCATCTGCTTAGATGATCTGTCTATTGCTGAGAGTGGAGTGTTGAGGTCTCCTACTATTAAAGTATTATTATCAATATTATTCTTTATTTTGGTTAACAATTGGCTTATGTAGTTGGCTGCTCCCATGTTAGGGGCATAGATATTTACAATTGTTTGATCTTCTTGTCGGATAGACCCTTCAGAATGATATAGTGTCCTTCTGTGTCTCTAACTATAGTCTTTAGCTTAAAATCTAATTTGTCTGATATGAGAATTGCTATCCCAGCTTTCTTTTGAGGTCCGTTGGCATGGAAGATGGATCTCCATCCCTTCACTTTCAGTCTGGATGTATCTTTAGGTTCAAAATGAGTCTCTTGCAGATAGCATATGGATGGGTCTTGTCTTTTTATCCAATCTGCAACCCTGTGCCATTTCATGGGAGCATTTGGGCCATTCACATTGAGGGTGACTATTGAACGATATGATTTTAGTGACATCCTATTGGCTGTGATGTCCCTGTTTGTATAGATTGTCTCTGTAAATTTCTGGTCTATGCTACTCTTGGAGTCTTTCTTCTTTTATAGAACCCCCTTAATATTTCCTGCAGGGCTGGCTTGGTGGTCACATATTCTTTCAGTTTTTGCCAGTCCTGGAAGCTCTTTACCTCAATCCATTCTGAATGACAGCCTTGCTGGATAAAGTATTCTTGGCTGCATGTTCTTTTCATTTAGTACTCTGAATATTTCCTGCCAGCCCCTTCTGGCTTGCCAGGTCTCTGTGGACAGGTCTGATGTTATTCTGATGTTCCTCCCTCCTACATAAGAAATCTCTTCCCCCTAGCTGCTTTCAGGATTGCTTCCTTGGTTCTAAGCTTTGTGAGTTTTACTATTATATGTCAAGGCGTTGATCTGTTCTCTGATCTTGGGAAGAGTCCTCTCTGCCTCTTGGACATGAATGCTTGTTTCCTTCCCCAGATTAGGGAAGTTCTCAGCTATGATTTGCTCAAATATATCTTCTAGTCCTCTCTCTGTCTCCACCCCTCAGGGATCCCAATAATTCTGACATTGGAAAGTTTAATGGCATCATTAATCTCTCTCAGTCTGCTCTCTTGGGCTTTTAGGTGTTTATCCCAGGCCTCCTCGGCTTCCTCCTCTCCTATCATCTTATCTTCTAGCTCTCTAATTCATTCTTCTGCCTCATTTACCCTGGCTGTCAGGGTATCTGGTTTAGACTGCATCTCATTCATAGCATTTTTAAATTCGGCCTGATTCGATCTCATTTCTGCCCTTAGAGATTCTATATTGTCACTAATATTTTTCTCAAGCCTAGATATTGACTTCCTAATTGCTACTCTGAATTTTATCTCTGACATCTTGCTTATATCCATATCCATTAGGTCTGTGGCAGAGGCCATAGTTTCTGATTCTTTTCTTTGTTGGGGGTTCCTCCTCTTAGTCATTCTGTTGAGGGGTGGTTGAGGGAATGTACAGAGTCCAAAGTATTAACCACGACCCAAGCAAGATGCACCATTTTATAGGTACCCTAGGGTTGTTGTCCTCTTGTTCTTCCAACCTGTCTTTTGGGGGAGGGGCTTGCCACGCTGTTACTCATGCAACCCAGCTTGGGCAAGTTGCCCCACCCCCTCTTAGGGGCGGTGGGAGGGGATAGGCTCAGTGGAAACCGGTTTTTTGAGCTTTTGTTCTCTGGTGGCATTCTGTGTCTCTTCCAAGAGAGCAGAAATGACCACACCCAAACCTCTGACCCAGAGCAGAGAAATCGTAATCTGCTCTTCACTGAGCTCTCCAGGCCACACAGTCTTCGTTTCTGTCTGCGCTGCTAAAAACCATAGCCTCCCCGGTGGTGCACCCCACAGCAACTCTCCCAGAGATCGATCCCAGGGCCCGGTCTTGTCTCTGCCCTTTGTGCTTCTAAAACCACAAGCCACCCCCAGTTCGCACACCCACAGCTCCTGGATCCTGTAAGGGGGCTGGATTAAAGTCCTTTCCCTGCTGCTACCACCTTCTTGTCTGTGCCCAGTCCCCAGCATGGACACTTTTGCACTCTGGTGTTCTATCACCTTCCCAGTGCCAGCTTATGGCGGCTCCCTCCCCCTTCTGTTTATCTTCTGATATGTGCCTGCAGAATCATGGCTCTGCCTTTCGTACCTTGAGACTGCCAGAGATTTTCTGCTTGTAGAGATCCAGATATATATTCTTACATCTCAGGCTAATGTCGTGAGTGTTCAGAATGGTTTGGTAGATATCCAGCTAAATTCAGGGACCTGTTGAAATAGGGTCCCCTACTCCTCCGCCATCTTGCCTTTATTCCAGAGTAGTATGTTTTATTTTTTTTTCAGAGTAGTATGTTTTAAATGCCTAATTCTAAAATTGTTCAAGGTGCCTAGCATATAACAATGAATCATGGAACACTACATCAAAAACTAATGATGTAATGTATGGTGATTAACATAACATAATAAAAAAAACTAATGATGGATTGTATGGTGACTAATGTAACGTAATAAAATAAAAATTTAAAAAATAATAAAAAAATAAAAATGTTCAAGTTGCCTAGCATATAAGAGCTCAAATTCCAGCTGCTTCTTTCATTTACATTTGGCTCTCTGTTATTATATTTATCTTACTGGTTACTCTTATTCCTTACACACTTGTACCTTCAATTTTATCCACAAAACCCTTCAGATATTAGACTACTCTTTAAGTCCCACAGTATTTCCCCATCAACAATTAAAATGTTTTTTTTTCTAATTTTATTATATTATGTTAGTCATCATACAATATAACTTTCTGACACATCATGGTTTCAAGTATTTGCACCATTTTCCTGAAAGTCAATTTTTTTCTGATTGCAAAGAACCCATATATAAATAGAAAATTAAAGCAATACTGAAAAAGATAAAGAAATCATATCACCTACACAAGCCCTACCCCCAGAAGCAACCACAGAACAAAATAAACATTCTCTGATAAGTCTGTGATTATATTTTCTTAAGTTTTTATGGAAATCATTTTAGGTTACAAATATAATTGTAAATTAGATTGAGAATATCATTTATATGGACACACCATCAGATATTCAAATCTCCTCTGACATGTATATCACTCAGTTTTTTTTAAATCAGTGATGAATATTGCTTTCAATCTTTTATCAATGATCTTAGAATATTGGTTTATTCTAACACTCTGTTAGATTATCATGCAAGAAGTTTGAGTTCTGGGGTGCCTAGTAAGCTCAGTCAGTTAAGCGTCTGCCTTCAGCTCAGGTCATGGTCTCCTGGTCCTGGAATCAAGCCCCTCATTGGGCTCCCTGCTCAGTGGGGAGTCTGTCCCTCTCCCTCTGTCCCTCACCCCACTCATACTCGCTCGCTCGCCCTTTCTCAAATACATAAAAAATCTTTATTTTTTTAATTTTATTTTATTGTTATGTTAGTCACCATAAAATACATCAGTAATTTTTGATGTAGTGATCCATGATTCATTGTTTTCTTATACCACCCAGTGCTCCATGCAGTACATGCCTTCCTTAATACCCAGGACCAGGTTAACCCATCCCCCCAGCCCCCTCCCCTCTAAAACCCTCGATTTTATTTTATTTTGTTATGTCAGTGACCACACATTACAGCATTAGTTTTTGATGCAGTGTTCCATGATTCATTGTTTTCATATAACACCCAGTGCTCCATGCAGTATGTGCCCTCCTTAATAGCCATCACCGGGCTAACCCATCCCCCACCCCCATCCCCTCTAAAACCCTCAGTTTGTTTCTCAGAGTCCATAATCTCTCATGGTTCATCTCCCCCTCTGATTCCCCCCCCTTCATTTTTCCTTTCTGTCTCCTAATGTCCTCCATGCTATTCCTTATGTTCCACAAATAAGTGAAACCATATGATAATTGACTTTCTCTGCTTGACTTATTTCACTTAACATAGGATGAGTCTGGAAGCTTTCCT
>NW_027720869.1:0-320 GCF_054177405.1 Leptonychotes weddellii | reverse complement strand
TTCATCATGAGTGATATGTTTAAAAGTAATTTCCCACTGGTCATCTAATTTTGGAGTGGTCGGCCTTTCTGGCTTTGGAAACACTGTCAGAATCAGGATAAAGAGAATAGCCCCTTCCTGTACCTATCCCCTAAAACATGCAAAATGCTGGCTGCATAATGTTACATGTCCTTTTGTTCAAGGCAGAGACTACCTCTACTTCTAGATTGTCTTGGTCAGTGAATCCCTAGCAGAGTAATAGAGTAGCGTAGGAGCTCCAGTCTGGAAGAAAGGCATTTAAGAATAACAGACTGAATAATGAAGGGGGGGAATCAGAGGGG
>NW_027720868.1:0-320 GCF_054177405.1 Leptonychotes weddellii | reverse complement strand
TTTTTTTTTTAATTTTTTTTTTAAAGATTTTATTTATTTGCAAGAGAGAGAATGAGAGACAGAGAGCATGAGAGGGAGGAGGGTCAGAGGGAGAAGCAGACTCTCCACTGAGCAGGGAGCCCGATGCGGGACTCGATCCTGGGACTCCAGGATCATGACCTGAGCCGAAGGCAGTTGCCTAACCAACTGAGCCACCCAGGCGCCCAATATCTAGTAAGTTTTAATTCAAATTTAAACAATAATGAAATACGATCTCTCATCCATTAAATTTTAGAAAAAATAAAAAGAGAGAGCGAGAGAGGCACCTGAGTGGCTCAGTC
>NW_027720867.1:0-320 GCF_054177405.1 Leptonychotes weddellii | reverse complement strand
GTTTAAGAAAAGTTCAGGCAAACAATTCTGAAAATGAGGTTCTTTCCACAATGTTCAATTAAGAGTTAAATAAGATATATTTTTTGAGTCATCATTTCTTTGAATGTTAATAAACCATATGTAAATAATGAATAGAAGGCCAAACGGGCACTTGGCTGGTTTAGTTGGTAGAGTAGGCAACTCTTTTTTTTTTTTTTTTAAAGATTTATTTATTTATTTGAGAGAGTGAGAATGAGAGAGAGAGCACATGAGAGGGGGGAGGGTCAGAGGGAGAAGCAGACTCCCTGCCGAGCAGGGAGCCCGATGCGGGACTCGATCCC
>NW_027720866.1:0-320 GCF_054177405.1 Leptonychotes weddellii | reverse complement strand
GTGTGTGGCAGGGAGGAAATGGGAGACCTAAAAACAAGAAGATATCCTTGCATGAAAATTCATCATACTGAATTCAAATTCAGGTATTTTTTCCTAAATAGCTTCTATGTTCATTTTACTCTTTTTTTTTTTTTTAAAGATTTTATTTATTTATTTGAGAGAGAGAGAATGAGAGACAGAGAGCATGAGAGGGAGGAGGATCAGAGGGAGAAGCAGACTCCCTGCCGAGCAGGGAGCCCGATGCGGGACTCGATCCCGGGACTCCAGGATCATGACCTGAGCCGAAGGCAGTCGCTTAACCAACTGAGCCACCCAGGCGC
>NW_027720865.1:0-320 GCF_054177405.1 Leptonychotes weddellii | reverse complement strand
GTTCCCTAACATGGACAGAGTTTACTAGTTATATGGAGATTTCCCATCTGCTCTTCTGAATTGCTACCACAAGGGATAAATAGGTCGGCAAGCTGTGCCTACATTCATTATATTTTCATCATGTACTCCTTGCATCCTTCTAATGTGATTGCTGTGCACAGACCCAGACAGTGTCTGTGGGCAGCTTGCTGTGTCCTCTAAAGTTCCTTGTGTTGTGTTTGCCAGCCATATGCTGAGAAGCAACACCTTCTATCACAAGTGACATTATCCAGTGTGACATATTTCACCTTGTCTCTCAAGACACAGTGGCTGAGTAGCTG
>NW_027720864.1:0-320 GCF_054177405.1 Leptonychotes weddellii | reverse complement strand
TGTCAGATGAATCAGTACTCATGGAAAAGCTGGAGTGTTTCAGAATACTTCCCAGAGGCAGGTGGGGGCTACTGTCTAAAAAGAAGTTTAAGTCTGTCTGTGTCTGCGTGTCAAACATTTCAAGGCCTAAGAAATTAGAATTTCCCCTACAACTATAGGACTGAGCAGATGTGTCTGCAAGGAAGAAGTCCGTTTGGGTCTCTATGTCCAGTGATTCCAAGACAGGCTCGGTGGTCATGGTGTTAAGCTCACTCTCTTCAGTTTGAGTCTGGATATTTGAGGCGGACAAAAACTCTTCAATATCAAAATCGATTGCGGGA
>NW_027720863.1:0-320 GCF_054177405.1 Leptonychotes weddellii | reverse complement strand
TGTACCCTTAACACCTGTGCACTTACTGTTTATGATATTTCAATAAAAAGATGTAAAATATGTCAAACACCAAAATGGCAAAATTGATTTGATTTAAAAAATAAAAAGAAGCTCAAGCTTTGCCTATTTGCATACTCTTCTCTAAATGGACTATAACAAACTACTGGTGCTGTCAAAGGAACTTTGTATGTTATGTAGAATAATACAAATTTAAAAATGATTCCTTAAATATATTCATGGGTTTTTGTCTAAGAACAACAGTTGACTTTTTTTTTTTATTCTTATGTTAATCCCCATACATTACATCATTAGTTCTAGAT
>NW_027720862.1:0-320 GCF_054177405.1 Leptonychotes weddellii | reverse complement strand
TACTGCCACTCCGCCATTACTGCTTCCCCCGTTACTACTACTCCCGCCATTACTGCTTCCCCCGCCACTCCCGCTCCTGCTGCTGCCACTGCTCCACCACCACCATGACTAACACCACCATGGCTGCTACATTTCACAGCACTGTTGTGAGGACTAAATGAGCTATAAATGGGAAAGGTCTGGCCATCATAAAGGCCCAATAAATAGCAGTCTTGCTCCCTTCTCCTACACCCCTCTGCCTGGGCCCTGCCCTCCACCACAGTAGGATCTTGATCACTGGCCAGACCTGGCAGCTCTGCTGGAAGGAGAGTGAAATGCAG
>NW_027720861.1:0-320 GCF_054177405.1 Leptonychotes weddellii | reverse complement strand
ATATGCAAACAATAAATCATGGAACACTAGATCAAAAACTAATGAGGTACTGTATGGTGACTAACATAAGATAATAAAAAAAATTAAAAAATAAAAAGAAGAGGGGCAAATCCTCTGAGTACCATGGAAGGAGCATCTATACCTTCCTACAGGTCTTTGTTTCTGTAGAGTTTACAACGCTTGCCCCACTTCATAAATATCAAAATCTTGAGCCTTTCTTTAATGTTACTAAAAATTCAAAAAAAGGATTCTCCCCATAGTGAAATGAATGACCTTTATAAAACCTAAATCTATCATGCCATTTTCTTACTTAAAATCCT
>NW_027720860.1:0-320 GCF_054177405.1 Leptonychotes weddellii | reverse complement strand
GCTTTCTGAGGGCTCCCTTCTATAGCTGTGTTCTCAGTTGGAAGAAGGCTGGTGTTGGGCACCAGGTGCTGGGGTCTGTCTCCTAGCAGGGGCTCTACTCACAGCTGGAGTCCTGGGGGCCGATTCCAGGCCTGGGGTCTCTGTCGGGAAGGCAATGGCCTTTGCACTCTGGGCTGCTTCCTGTTTATACGCTGAGCCCGAGACAGCAGATGTGGCTGTCCGGAGGCTGAACCAAGCCCTTTGGCCTCCTGTACCCTGAGCCTTCCAGAATCCTGGGTGCCCCTGTGAACTGGAGCTGAGAGGTCTGTGCTCAGGGCTCT
>NW_027720859.1:0-5364 GCF_054177405.1 Leptonychotes weddellii | reverse complement strand
AAAGTCAATTATCATATGGTTTCACTTATTTGTGGAACATAAGGAATAGCATGGAGGACATTAGGAGAAGGAAGGGAAAAATGAAGGGGGGGGGAATCGGAGGGAGAGATGAACCATTAGAGACTATGGACTCTGAGAAACAAACAGGGTTTTAGAGGGGAGGGGGGAGGGGGGATTGGTTAGCCCGGTGATGGGTATTAAGGAGGGCACGTACTGCGTGGAGCACTGGGTGTTATACGAAAACAATGGATCGTGGATCACCACATCAAAAACTAATGATATATTGTATGGTGACTAACATAACATAATAAAATTAAAAAAAATAAAACTATGACTGAGAGCTCCAAATAAAGAAAAATAAAGATTTTTATTTATTTTTTGACAGAGAGAGAGACAGCGAGAGAGGGAACACAAGCAGGGGGAGTGGGAGAGGGAGAAGCAGGCTTCCCACTGAGCAGGGAGCCTGATGCGGGGCTCGATTCCAGGACCCTGAGATCATGACCCGAGCCAAAGGCAGACGCTTCACCGACTGAGCCACCCAGGCGCCCCAGTTCTAGCAGGCTTTGGGTGGAGTCTTTTGGGTTTTCTATATAGAGTATCATGTCATTTGCAAATAGTGGAAGTTTTACTTCTTCCTTACCACTTTGGATGCCTTTTATTTCTTTTTGTTGTCTGATTGCTGTGGTTAGGACTTCCAGTACTATGTTGAATAGAAGTGGTGAGAGTGGATATCGTTGTCTTGCTCCTGACCTTAGGGGCAAAGCTCTGTTTTTCCCCATTAAGGATGATGTTAGCCATGGGTTTTTTCATAGATGGCCTTTATTATGTTGCGGTATATTCCATGTGCATTTGAAAAGAATGTGTATTCTGCTGTCTTAGAATGGAATGTTCTGAATATATCTGTTAAGTCCATCTGGTCCAGTGCGTCATTCAAAGCCATTGTTTCCTTGTTGATTTTCTGTTTAGATGATCTGTCCATTGATGTAAGTGAGGTGATAAAGTTCCCTACTATTATTGTATTATTATCAATTAGTTTCTCTATGTTTGTTATTAACTGTTTTATGCATTTGGTTGCTCCCATGTGTGATGCATAAATATTTACAATTGTGATATCTTCTTGTGGGACTGTCCCCTTTATTATTATGTAGTATCCTTCTTTGTCTCTTGTTAGTCTTTGCTTTAAAGTCTATTTTGTCTGAAATAAGTATTGCTACTCCAGCTATCTTTTGACATCCATTTGCATGATACATGTTTCTCCATCCCCTCACTTTCAATCTGCAGGTGTCTCTAAGTCTAAAATGAGTCTTTTATAAGGCAGCATATAGATGGGTCTTTTTTTTTTTTAAGATTTTATTTATTTATTTGAGAGAGAGAGCACATGAGAGGGGGAGGGCCAGAGGGAGAAGCAGACTCCCCGCTGAGCAGGGAGCCCAATGCGGGACTCGATCCCAGGACTCCAGGATCATGACCTGAGCTGAAGGCAGTCGCTTAACCAACTGAGCCACCCAGGCGCCCGGGTCTTTTTTTTTTTTTATCCATTCTGTCACCTTGTATCATTTGATTGGAGTGTTTAGTCCATTTACATTCAAAGTAATTATTGAAAGATATGTATTTAGTGCCATTTTATTACTTGTTTTGTGGTTGTTTCTGAAGATTTTCTCTGACCCTTTCTTTTCCTGTCTTGTCTTTCTCTCTTTCATGGTTTGCTGATTTTCTTTAGTGATATATTTGGATTTCTTTCTCTTTATTCTTTGCATGCTTATTACTGGTTTTTGATTAGTAGTTACCATTGGGTTTATACATAACCTCTTTTACTTATAGCAGTCTATATTAAGTTGATGTTGTTTAAGTTTGAACCCATTCTTTTCTCTTTTCCTCCCCACACTTTAGGTATATGTTATTATATTTTATATCCTTTTTTTGCAAGTTCCTTGACTGATTTTTTACAGATATATTCATTTTTACTGTTTTTGTGTTTCCTACCCTTATACTGCCATTTTTGGTCTCTCCTTTCCACTCATAGAGTCCTCTTTAATATTTCTTGCAGGCCTGGTTTAGTGGTCTTGAACTCCTTTAGTTTTTGTTTGTCTGGGAAATTCTTTATCTCTCCTCCTATTATGAATGACAGCCTTACTGGTCAGAGTATTCTTGGCTGCAGAATTTTCCCCATTCAGCACTTTGAATATATCATGCCACTCTCTTCTGACTTGCCAAGTTTCTGCTGAAAAATCTGCTAGCTTTATGGGTTTTCCCTCGTAAGTTAATGACTTCTTTTGTCTTGTTGCTTTTACTGTTTTTTCTTTATCACTATATTTTGTGAGTTTAATTACAATATGTCTTGATGCGGGTCTGCTTTTGTTGATTTTGATGGAAGTTCTCTGTGCCTCCTGGATCTAGATACCTGTTTCCTTCCCCAGATTAGGGAAATTTTCAGCTACTCTTTCTTCAAATAAATTTTCTGTCCCCCTTTTTCTCTCTTCTTTTTCTGGGACTCTTACAATATGAATGTTATTACGTTTGATGGAGTCACTGAGTTCCCTAAGTGTATTCTCGTTTTGTGTAATTCTTCTTGGAGTATTTTTGTTATGCAGCAATAGGTAACCACAACACAGTTCTCAACCTTAGCTACACTCCAAACACCTCCCCTTGAGGATGAATTAATTAGTCAGGGGTGTAGCCTAGGCATTGGGACTTTTTAAACCTCCCCAGGTAATTCCATTCCTCAACCAAGGTTGAGAGTCTCTACTCCTTAAGGTATTATCTGTATGATCTTAGACATATCACTTCTTTCTGCACTTGTCTCTCTGATTTCATAAACTGAAAATGGGTGCAATTACTTTTACACCAGAATCACTGGGGTAGCTTCCAGATATCTGCCTGTCCCCTTGCCAGGAAGCTACCTAATCAGCTCTTTTTCTTTAAGCACATATTTAGTTTCTCTGTAATCCATGAGGGTCTCATAAATTTTGATGTTGAAACAGACATTATAGATTGGCTGACTCAAACTCTATTTTCTCTTTGCTTACCTCTACAGCTAAGAGTAACCATGTGACATATACAGATGATTTCTAGTTTTTCTCCTTCCACTTCCTCCTTTTCCTTACTGGAATGCAGATATGATGGCTGAAGGCACAGTAGTCCTATGCAGCCACAAGGCAAGGAGCATAAGGATCAAAGCCTGCATACTAAGGATACTTGGGCAGAAACATGGGAAGGATTGTATCTCGATAGTATTACCAGATGGCTTTATCGCTACTTGGCTGGCTACTAGTTATATGATGTAGTAGCCACATGTAACTATTTAAATTTTAATTTGAATTAATTAAAAAGAAATTAAGGGCACCTGGGTGGCTCAGTCGTTAAGTGTCTGCCTTCGGCTCAGGTCATGATCCCAGGGTCCTAGGATCGAGTCCCACATCGGGCTCCCTGCTCGGCGGGAAGCCTGCTTCTCCCTCTCCCACTCCCCCTGCTTGTGTTCCTGCTCTCGCTATCTCTCTCTCTGTCAAATAAATAAATAAAATCTTTGAAAAAAAAAGAAATTAAATTAAATTTTCAGCCCCCCTCCCCATTTGCACTTAGCCCAATTTCAAGTCCTCAATACCTACACGTAGCTAGCGGCTAATGTGTTAAACGGCCGGAGTTTTAGAATATCTCATCAAGAAATCTCTACTTGACGGGCACCTGGGTGGCTCAGATAGCTAAGCATCTGCTTTCGGCTCAGGTCATGATCCCACGGTCCTGGGATCGAGTCCCGCATTGGGCTCCCTGCTCAGCAGGGAGCCTGCTTCTCCCTCTGCCTCTGCCTCTCTCTCTCTCTCTCTCCCTGTCTCTCATGAATAAATAAATAAAATCTTTAAAAAAAAAAAAAAAGAAATCTCTACTTGACAGCACTGGCCTAAAACATCCCCAGCTGATACAGTGTATTTTGAAAGGAGCTCAGGAAAGAAAAGGGTGGTTTTTAAATCATATTCCAAAGGCAAAATTGTGTGCATTTCCCTTTAAGAGCTAAGTTTGTTTCTGACTAAAACTGAAACTACAGGGTTTTAGTCTGTTCCTCTTTTCACCAAAAACAAGCCATGAGACTCAAGCCATGACGAATTCTTCCAAACCAACCATATTCCACAATCTCTCAGAGCCAGGAAAGAAAAATGTCACAGCAATTATTAGAAGCAATAGCCAGACCTGGAAAAAGAGCAAAGTGCTGCAGAGATACACATGAAAAGCAGGAAATAATGAACCAGAACAAAACAGATTTGATCTCTATTCTACTTTCCAATAAACATCCTTGAATGGCATATAATGGGCTTTTGGAGCTACCTGATTTTTGGTATAATCAGGTAACTGGCGGATTTTTATGGCTTAGAGCCCTCAGAGAGGTTTCTGCATCATAGGCGTAGTCTCACAAAATTAACTGCCATAGCTTCACATTTTGTGGGCATCTGTCATCTGGATGTTTTTTCTTAGTACAATATTGTACTATAATACTGTAATAAGAGATTGTAAAAATAAATAAATAAAACAGGAACAAAACAAGAAATCTCATGTCCAACTATTATTTGTTTGAATCTTTACTTCCTTCAGTTTTGCTTGAACTGACCAAGATAAGCTTCCTCTATCACCGTCTGTGCCTTAAATTCAGCGTATCCATGGGTGGGAAAAAGCCATGTTTATAATCAAATGCACACACACTGGTTCACATAGAACATCACTCCTTTAACACTTCCATACATCACTCTGTGCTCATCACAACAAGTGCACTCCTTGATCCCCATCACCTACTTAACTACCTGGAATTGAAATAAAAATTTAAATTAAAAAAAAAGAACATCCCTTCTTCATGTGTAGCCTTATACTTGATTATGCATGGATGAGTGTAAGATCAGCCCTGGAAAAAGTGTGTCTTCTGCCCAAATTTCTTCCTTCCCCATATTCAGCGACACAGATCATGAAAGAAGTATTATCAAAGTACTCCTCTTAACTCTCCATTTCACCAAATACTGAACTATCTGGGGTCAATCATATATATGCTTAACTATATATGATAAATATATATATGATAATATATATGATAAACTATAGTTTATAGTGGCCATTAAAGTTTAATAGAATCAGTTTCAGTAATTAACATCTTTTCTCTAAATATAGGGTGTGTTGAAGGTAAGTACCCACATATCAAGGAAGACCGATGATGAGAGTTGCAAAAAGCTAACACCAATGAAAGCTATAAATAATTGGTTTCTCTATACAGTCACTATTTTTTCATTGACTCAGGAAATATTTAATGAATTTCTCCTATGTACAAGTTCTGCAATTAAGTTAGTGAATTCAGTGAGTCAGCGCCCTGCCGTCAAAGGCCTTACCATT
>NW_027720858.1:0-320 GCF_054177405.1 Leptonychotes weddellii | reverse complement strand
GACGCTTAACCAACTGAATTACCCAGGAGCCCCAATAGCTCTTGATCTTCATTGCAATCAGGAACACTGTGGAGATTGGTAGATTTAAACATTCTTTTTACTTATATAACACAGAAGATTTTCCTCATGTCCTCTTCTTCTATACATAACAAAACTTGATGTGTCCACAAGCTTCAGAAAGTAATGTACATTTTAGTGAATATTTCAGACAGAAAATGCACAGCAATTCATTCAAATATTACTTGTTAGTCATATCTCTTTTCCATGCTCTTCAACTGTCAGCAGCTAGCACTTCTCCCAGACTTAGTCCTCCACTCTCT
>NW_027720857.1:0-320 GCF_054177405.1 Leptonychotes weddellii | reverse complement strand
CTGACAGACGAAGACATTTGAGTACAGAGCGGGCAAGCATGATGCTCATGGTCACACAGCCAGCAGGGGCTGCAGGCAGAATCGGAACCCAAGGCTGGGGCACAAGCAACCATGTTTATTGACCACCCATAAATAGTTCCTCCAGGACAGCTGGTTTGGGGTAAAACATTTTGTTCAAAGGAGGCAAAAGGCCATTTTTAATAAGTTTCTGAAAAATCTGAATTATAGGAGATACAAAAAGAAATATGCATTCAGGATTTCAGATATCCACCCTGAACTGCTGACCTGAACACTTAAGTGCCTCTAAGGAGAGGGCTCGT
>NW_027720856.1:0-320 GCF_054177405.1 Leptonychotes weddellii | reverse complement strand
TAATGTATGGGGATTAACATAAGAATAAAAAAAATATATAAACGGGAAAAAAAAAAAAAGGAAGTTGCAGCGTGACCTCCCAGCACTGTGGCCCGCCAGCCTCCCTGGGAAGCAGGTGGAAATGTCCAGGGTGTTGGCAGCAGAGGAGTCAGGACTGGAAAGTGGAGCTGAGCTGTGTGGGGCAGCTGCAACAGAGGCTTAGCCCACCCCGGGGTGTGGCGGGGGGGCAAGCTGGGTGGCCCTGCAGAGGCTGGGGCCAGAACTTTCAACCTATCCTTAGCTACTGGCTGCCCTTGTAGGGTGGCTTTGTTTGGGCCAGG
>NW_027720855.1:0-320 GCF_054177405.1 Leptonychotes weddellii | reverse complement strand
TGCTGGGAAAGGTCAGTAAGATCAAACTGGAAAGCTATTATAATTTTAAGAAAAATTATTAAGATGAATGAGTATGAGATTAATATCCAGAAATCAATAGTCTTCATAAAGGTAAGAAATCATGAAGCGGGGGAAATCGGAGGGGTAGACGAACCATGAGAGATGATGGACTCTGAAAAACAAACTGAGGGTTCTAGAGGGGAGGGGGGTGGGAGGATGGGTTAGCCTGGTGGTGGGTATTGAGGAGGGCACATTCTGCATGGAGCACTGGGTGTTATGCACAAACAATGAATCATGGAACACTTCATCTAAAACTAATG
>NW_027720854.1:0-320 GCF_054177405.1 Leptonychotes weddellii | reverse complement strand
GTCTCCTTTCCTCAGCCTGGACCTTTCTATACTAGATCTACTAGAAACACCAGGGGCGCCTGGGTGGCTCAGTCGTTAGGCGTCTGCCTTCGGCTCAGGTCATGATCCCAGAGTCCTGGGATCGAGCCCCGCATGGGACTCCCTGCTCCGCGGGAAGCCTGTTCTCCCTCTCCCCCTGCTTGTGTTCCCTCTCTCGCTGTGTCTCTCTCTGTCAAATAAATAAATAAAACTTTAAAAAAAAAAAAAAGAAAGAAACGCTTTGAAGCTTCTAGCAATGGATGACAACCCTTACTTCATTTCCAATCCTGATGCACCCTTTT
>NW_027720853.1:0-320 GCF_054177405.1 Leptonychotes weddellii | reverse complement strand
GGCCCAGCTCCCCTGACCCTGCCAGGACAGACAGACAGGTGTGGAAGGCCTCCAGGTTCCTACCTGCCTCTGCAAGCCCTCCAGCAACAAGGGCTATGGAAGAGCCGCAAAGAATAAATGAGTGTCAGGACTGACGTTATGTACGTTAAACCGCAGAAAGAGGCGGGTCTTGCAGGAGAGGACTAGGGCTGGAGCACGCCTCCGCCGCACAGCCAGGTGAAGCAGGAATAACAATAAAAGCACGGAACTATGGAGAGCTAGAACAAAACAAGGGCATCCTCCCCTGCTCCTCACGACTGTAATGGGGGAAGGAATCAGAT
>NW_027720852.1:0-320 GCF_054177405.1 Leptonychotes weddellii | reverse complement strand
TTCTGCACATTATAGTAATTACCCAAACCTTGTCACCGGCAATTAAATATTCCACTTCACTTCCACTATTCCAGGATTCCATCATTCTAGTTGAAATCAGGGAACCCTTTTCAGTGGTAGCATTACCCACTGCCATTCCTGACTTTCAGCGTTTATCAAGCATCCTGATGACACCTTCACCTATGCATTTCTGAAGGCCATGGTGAAGAGGGAGTTCTCTACATCCTCCAGAGGAAATAGGGAGGTGAGTAAGTAGATCACACAACAAATTTCACTCCAGCCTCTCCCTAACCCTTTGGGTTTTTCTTCTTAGAGCAGGG
>NW_027720851.1:0-320 GCF_054177405.1 Leptonychotes weddellii | reverse complement strand
GTTGCCTTAAATTCTCCATTGACCATATTATTTATATGTGTTTGGCTTAGATCTCTGACCACGGCCTTATCTGTTTTTTCATTTGATATAAATTCCTCCATCCTTGCATATTGTGTAATTACCTGCCTTCTCTTCTGTTAGAAACTCAGCTATGTCTCCTGCTCCTGAAAGTAATAGCTTTATGAGGGATAGGTGGTATAGTGTTCTGGGCCCAGCGTTTCAGGCAGTGTCTCTGGTGTGTGCTGCATGTGCTCTGCCATTGTGTTTTAGCTGGATTATCCTTCAGACCAGTCATCTAAAGAGGCTCCCCCTTGTCTGCT
>NW_027720850.1:0-320 GCF_054177405.1 Leptonychotes weddellii | reverse complement strand
GCCTTCGGCTTGGGTCATGATCCCAGGGTCCTGGGATCAAGCCCCGCGTCAGGCTTCCTGCTCGGCGGGGGCCTGCTTCTCCCTCTCCCACTCCCCTTGCTTGTGTTCCCTCTCTCGCTGTCTCTCTGTCAAAAAATAAATAAAAATCTTAAAAAAAAAAAAAAAAAAAACAGAGAGGGAGGCAAACCATAAGAGACTCCTAACTACAGGGAACAAACTGAGCATTGCTGGAGTGGAGGTGGCTGGGGGAATGGGGTAACTGGGCGATGGGCGTTAAGGAGGGCAATTGATGTAACGAGCACTGGGTGTTATATACAACT
>NW_027720849.1:0-320 GCF_054177405.1 Leptonychotes weddellii | reverse complement strand
GGGGCCTCGGATGCCAACCTGTGGAGTTGGGTGTTTATTAGAGCAGCCTGCAGGGAGGGCAGAGTGACCGGGGCCAGCTCGCCCCGAGGGCAGTGATCACTGAGGACGCAGCTGCCCGGGGGGGCTGGTACAGCCACGCCCCCTTCCCAGATGTCTCTCCCAGCAGGCGAGGCAAGACCACAGTCAGAGCCCTTGGCCCGTGGCCACCGAAAACAACGCGTCCTCATTGTCATTGAGAAACTGCAGTTGGGTCTTCCGTACGAGCCATTTCAGGACAGAAGTCTGCTGGCGGCCCAGGCAGCGTGGCCTGGGACCCCCTG
>NW_027720848.1:0-5364 GCF_054177405.1 Leptonychotes weddellii | reverse complement strand
CCCTTTTAATAAATGTATGCAAGTCTTTTATAGATAAGGAGATATTGTCTCCAGATGAGATTGGTAAAATCTAAAATGGGACCACAGAACATGGGGTGCACAGAGGTTGGGCCTACATTCTAAAACTAGGGTATGGAATATATAAGCCACTTGGCCTCCACAACTGTAGGTTCCTATGGTTATCATATTTCAAGTGCTCTTTCAAGAAAACCCTCTAAGAAGGTTATATTTCCACCATGAGAAGGGAAATAATTACCAACTCCACCTGTCAAATCCAGAATAAGCCAATAAGCTAAATAATCTCAATACAAAATAGGCTAACATTGACCGGTTTGGAAAACACACATACACACATATACACAAAGCTAAAGGAAACACAGTAACAGTGCTAATGTCCTTGTTTTTGTTTCCAATACCTTTATATGTATTTATTATATTTTTAACAATGATATGAAATTAGATCAATTTAAAGTTTTAATTAAAATAATATATTTTAAACTAACCACATAGAGTATTTATGAATGATACCATTCTTTCACATATATATATGGAAAAAATCCAAGCATGCATATATTCAAGAGAAATACTTTATTCCATTTAGCAATCTAGCACAAATCATTTGATGTAAAAATGTATAGCTTCAAAACAGACATGCAGTCTTAGGAATTTGGAAATAGGGAATAATTTCTGCTCATAGCTGTCATGGACTTACTAAATGATATTAAACATGTAATTTAGTTAATTCTATTTTTATATAAATAGGTCATAACTTTCCATCTAATAGAAGATTCCTTTTTCCTTAAGGAAAATTCCAAGGATTCTATAAAAATGAGAAATTGCCTATTTGTAATAGCTACTAATGGGTCTACATTTAACCCTCTTGCCTCTCCCAACCATACCGACTTCTGTTCTCTACAAAGCAGGTAGAATGATCTTTTCAAAATGCAAATATGGTCATTTTAACAGCTTCACCCCCGCCCCTCCTCTCCTGTGGAATTTAGGATAAGGACTATAATCCCAACCATCACCGTTCAGCTAATCTCTCCCATTCCCATCAATGTCTCTGTGCTCCAGCTACACCTGGCTTTATTTCAGTATCCTGACTATTCCTGCTGTCTTCCACCATATGACCTCAGACCATACTATTCTTCCTGCCCAGAAAGCTGTTCTCTACCATTTTCACCGATAAACTCCTACTCAGCATTCATATTTAGGCTTCCACACCACATCCTCAGGGAAACTCTCCAATGCCTCCCTCAGCCAGAAGTCCTTCACTGTGCGCTGATTTACAACTATGTACCTCTACTTCATTGCACTTATCACAGTTGCAACCCAAAGTTGTAAAAGCCAAAAATGTGATTTTGATCACCTCATGTGCCCAAAGGCCAGCATACTGCCCAGCATATAATAGATATTTAATAAATATGTTAGATGAAAGTAAATGACTTCAATGAAACACATGTCCAAAACTTTACAGAGGGAATTCCCTTTCCTCTGAAGTGTGTTCTTCCTATAACCCTGTGTTACTAAATTGCCCCACCTACACGATCTCCTAAGCCATCTTGGACACTGCTCTCCTCCTCCCCTTTGAGTCTCACATCACAGCAGCTTTCCAGTCCTGTCAATTCTATCTCTTCCCTATTTTCCAGAAGTATTTTCTCTACCCCATTCCCACTATCTCTCCTCTGGTTTATCAGATGTTGACAATCACCTCCTTCAGGGCTTCCTCCTTCCTTCCTACCTTCTTTGAATCCGTTATCTACAGGCCCACCAACAGTATCAAAAACAACATTTCTCTGCTTAAACCCATTAAAAAAGTTCTCCTTTCTCTCAGGATAAACAGAAATATTTGCTGCATAAAGAGATTAAAGAATCAATGATTAAATGATTGAATAAAACATAGTAACATGGTGTACCCAGCCTGGCCTTTGCATTTATCTGCAGCATCATCTCAGACTGAGCCTCCTGGCACCCTACAAAACCACAGAAACTGCTTAGTAGTTCCCCAAACATATCATATTGGTTTAAGTCTCCATACAGTTTCTCCCACTGTTGTCTTTGCCTATAGTCTCCTTGCCTTCTTCTCAAAGGGTGAACTCCTATACACTTTTCGATATCCATTTTGCATTTGAATTCTCCAGAAAACCATCTGGGCCCTCCTAGAAATGACCTCTGTCATCATCCTTGTCACAGCCATACACTGACTCTCCCCTAATGTGGTACCATCAACCTGTATTATATGTATCACTCTTTCTCCCTTACTAAAATTTGAGTTCTAGGCAGGGACCAGGCCTTCTTTGTCTTGTTTACTTGTTAGCAGTCTCTAGTCTATAGTAGACACACAAAAAATATTTGTTGAGTGAGTGGGTGTGTAAACTTTCACATGATGCATATAAATATTCAGCTGCATACCAAGTTTACTAACCTTTCTCTGTTTGAGTTTTCTTTTTTAAAAATTTTCTCAAATTATCACTCAACTTCCTTAAACGAAAAAAACCCTAATCCACAGAAATACAAATTGCATAAAATTTCTGCAGTTCATTTGGTATAACACTTGAGAAACTGTGAACATTTTTTCCCATAAAAGCAGACTGTTACTCCAAATAGTGGTCTCTTCAGAGGTAAATACACATACACATATATCCCTGGGTAGGGACATACACATGTGTCTATGTGTATGTGAGTGTACAAATGCACCTCTGTAGTGTCTGGCACACATCAGATGCTCAATAACATACAGATGCTCAATAACCAGGATATGAACATACACGTACACACACAGTGTATTATGTTGCTAAATTGCAGTAAAAAAGAAGCCTGAGATTCTGGAGACCAGGATTCTGCTCCAGCTCTGCTATTAACTATTTGTTGGACTTGTGCAAGATACTCATTTCTCTGATGCTAAGTTACCTCCTCTGCAAAATGAAGGAAGAACCAGGAAACTTCTAAGACCTGCTAGCTCTAAAATTCTATCTCTTCCATCAAAATATCATTTCAAATCAATGTAACCTGGTGAAAGATACACTATAATATTCAAAACAAACTTTGAGAAGGTCTTCTCTATTATAAGAAAATGAAGATTACTTGGTCATATTTCTTGCTAAGAAATCCTTTCGACAGATCTCCCCCATTCCTGGAAAATGGTTGATCCTCTGAAAAATACAAAGGTATTTAATATTTAATTTAATATTCTCATGGACTTAATGAATATATTCATTTATACTATAATAGAGTTATATCCATCCTCTGAGTTTAATGTTTTAAAAAAACTATTAATGTAAAACATTTAAAATTAAATGACTTATAATGACTTTATAGGATTAAAGAATCTATAATAATCAAAGAATAAAATCGCAAATTTTTTAAGAAATTAGAAAATGGTGTTTACACAGATATTAAAGTTACAATTTTCTGTGTTGAATAACTGGTGATTCAATGTCCAAATTATTTCTAGTATTCTATATTTACTATATTCATACAGATAAGCATTGTAGAAATACTGGCAAAAATGACCTTGTTTGTTTCCTATAGTCAATTTTGTATTACACTCTACACTGACAAACTATACAAAATGTCGATTGTCTAAAATTCTGTGTATTTGGCTTTTTAGTTTGATGTCCTTTTTTAATATGTTTGTTTGACAGTCTAAAAATAAATGAAGCCAGGTTACACATAGCAGACATTACAAGGTATTTCCACTTCCTGATCTCTCTGTGCAATCTATTCCATGTCACTCGTCTTTAAGCATAATGCAAAACACCCATGTAGGAAGTGTTTTCTCCTATTAATTCTTCCTTAAAGATGGAAAGAGGTTAAAAGTTAGATTGGAAGGAATTCAGGCTTTTATGCAAAGAGTGAGTACAACCGGACAGCAACAAAACAGGCTATTTAGGTAAGTTAGAACTGAAATTTAATATGTCCACACATTAAGAACCCTATCTAAGTAAAATTATAATGGAATTCATATAACTCTCCTAAAACCAATAATTGGTCATGATTAATCCCCACCTGGTAATTCTGCAGCTCTGCAATCTTCTCCTGCTGAACCGCAGAATCACACCATATAAGGTTACTTGTTTCATCCTCATCTGGAGTTTTCATAAATCCCATTTCATCTATTACTAAACGAACTGCAAATAAATGATTAAGTGAAATGAAAATTAAAATACTACTGAAATATATTCATTGTGGAAACATTTTTGATATATTTAAATTTTATCTCACAGTATTTCATTTGCCAAATATCCATTAGTTACAGCATACCCTTATTTTTAGTTACAACAATTTATCTAGGGCCAAATTATACTCACAGTAACAGAGAACTGCTTTTAAGTTGCACTCAAAATCCTTGGTTTCAACCCTCTGAGATTTAGCAGGTACACAACACTGCTCAAGAGTTCAGTGATTATTCATGGCCCAGGGAAAACATACACACAGCTGAGACAACACCTCTACTCAGGAAAATGTACTTCATGGCTTTTTTTGTGACCTTGGGCTAAAAGGGAAAAGGTAAAAATAGTCCCCGATCATTAGACCTATCCTATACTTTCCACCTTCCCAAATTATTTTTAGCAGTTAAAACCAAGTCAGCTATGTTGACTCAGTATATGAAATAATGAAGCAGAATTCACAGTAGAGATCTGGAAACTGGCCCTCCTATCTGCTCCTAACCCTTTAATCCTATTGAAAAAATTTATGCTTGGAAGAATGCTTGTTTTTCAGTACAAACTATTTATATGCTCCCCTCTGATTAACATACTAACATTTGTCTTCCAATGAATTTCAAGTTTGGAATAAAGATAAGCAAAATATTTAGGATTGGGTTCCAACAGAATTCTGAGTCTTTTTTTTTTATAAAATATTTTTTTATTTTGGGGCGCCTGGGTGGCTCAGTCGTTGAGCGTCTGCCTTCGGCTCGGGTCGTAATCCCGGGGTCCTGGGATCGAGCCCCACGTCGGGCTCCCTGCTCTGCGGGAGGCCTGCTCCTCCCTCTCCCACTCCCCCTGCTTGTGTTCCTGCTCTCACTATGTCTCTCTCTCTCAAATAGATGAATAAAATCTTTAAAAAAAAATAAATATTTTTTTATTTTATTTTATTGTGTTGTGTTAATCACCATACATTACATCATTAGTATTTTTTTATTTTTTTTATTATGTTATGTTAATCACTACACATTACATCATTAGTTTTTGATGTAGTGTGCCATGATTCATTGTTTGCGTATAAACACCCAGTGCTCCATGCGGTACGTGCCCTCTTTAATACCCATCACCAGGCTAATCCATCCCCCCACCCCCTCCCCTCTAGAACCCTCAGTTTGTTTCTCAGAGTCCATAGTCTCTCATGGTTCGTCTCTCCCCTCCG
>NW_027720847.1:0-320 GCF_054177405.1 Leptonychotes weddellii | reverse complement strand
AATCAAGACCACAAATTCAACCTACCGTAGTACTTGACAATATGTTGTTGAAAGAATGCATATACATGAATAAATTTCAAAATTAAGGATGATTCGACAAGGATAGAGTTTAGTAAGTGGGGAAAGATGAGGGCAAAGTGCTAATCTGAGCTGCAAGTTGTACTACTGTTTGAGACTGTTCACTGATTAGTAAAATAGAAGCCAAATGACATGACCCAGCTATGCCCAGTGGCACCATGAGGCCCTAGAAAACTGCAGTGTCTGTGGTGATTCATTCCTTGATCTAGACCTAAGCTCAGGCATAAAAGAGGTTTTTTTTT
>NW_027720846.1:0-320 GCF_054177405.1 Leptonychotes weddellii | reverse complement strand
GGACAGAAAGGGTCCAGCACATTCAGACTTGGAGAATTAGGGAAGGTTTCCAGGAGGAGAAAAATCTGGTGCACACGTGAGAAGAACAAGGAGCAGGAATGAGGGGCTGTCTTCGGTCTGGAGTACAGTTATTTTACCAGGGAACAAGCTAGAAGAGATACTGAAACATCAGTGGAGATGGAGGTGGGGGAGGACATCCCAGGGAGCAGAGCAGAGGGCTGGAAGGAGCCCCCTGATGAGCTGATTGGGATGAGGGGTGAGATGTCCATTGGATATTCCCAAACAGTAATAGATATTCCATGAATTTGCCTTCTGGGAAG
>NW_027720845.1:0-320 GCF_054177405.1 Leptonychotes weddellii | reverse complement strand
CCTCAACTTTACCTCATTACTCTCAGTTGGTGAAGCTGTCCTGTATTTCATTGAGCTTAAGGCCATCCGAGCTGATCTCTTCACTTCCTTCTTTTTCCTTCACTTTATTTACATTTCATCTTTTTTTTTTTTTTTAAGATTTTATTTATTTGACAGAGAGAGACACAGTGAGAGAGGGAACACAGGCAGGGGGAGTGGGAGAGGGAGAAACAGGCTTTGCCGAGCAGGGAGCCTGATGCGGGGCTTGATCCCAGGACCCTGGGATCATGACCTGAGCCGAAGGCAGATGTGTAACGACTGAGCCACCCAGGCGCCCTCTT
>NW_027720844.1:0-320 GCF_054177405.1 Leptonychotes weddellii | reverse complement strand
GGAAAAACAAAAAACAAAAAAACAGGAAATCCTAGCCTACTGCATGGTTACCACTGTGCTAGATACTTTCATAGACATTTAGCCTCACACTTCAACCCTTTTTGTTGCAGATAAGAATGTGGAGACCCAGCAAGTCTGACTAAACGGCCAAGCCAGTGCCAAGCTGAGATTTTTACCAACTTCTGTTGATCTAGAAGACAGTTTCTAAGAAAATTCACTAGATGAGTCAGATTTAAAGACATGGACACAGAATGGGCCTAGATTAAATACTCAACTAGGGTCACATCCTCTTAACTATGTATCTGAATAATAATTCAACT
>NW_027720843.1:0-320 GCF_054177405.1 Leptonychotes weddellii | reverse complement strand
TTTTTTTTTTTTTTTTTAAGATTTTATTTATTTGCGAGAGAGAGAATGAGAGACAGAGAGCATGAGAGGGAGGAGGGTCAGAGGGAGAAGCAGACTCCCTGCCGAGCAGGGAGCCCGATGTGGGACTCGATCCCAGGACTCCAGGATCATGACCTGAGCCGAAGGCAGTCGCTTAACCAACTGAGCCACCCAGGCGCCCCGAGACACTGACTTCTTAATCCCACTAGGCAGCACGAGCATCATCCCCATTTTCAGAGGAAGAAACCGGGACTCAGAGTGAGTGGCAGAGCCGGGGCTAGAGTAAGGCAAGCGAGATACCC
>NW_027720842.1:0-320 GCF_054177405.1 Leptonychotes weddellii | reverse complement strand
TCTACCTGTCCCCTCCCCCCACCTTCCCTCCTGCTCCCCACTTCCCCTCCTCCCAGGGCTGCCCCGCGACACCCCTTCACACATTCTCCTGTCTTCCAGGCAGGGCCGGTTCCCCAGGGAACCGGTTCCCCTGTTCCTGGGGGCATCTCTGCGGTACCTTCTTGAACCAAGTCTGGGTTTTCGTGTGTTCAGACCCGCCACGTGCCCCTGTCTGCCCCTAGGTCACCACGGACCTGCACCACCAGTGCACGGACAAACACACGGGCACCTCGGCCTCGGCCCCGCTGGCCGCGGGCATGATCGCCCTGGCTCTGGAGGCC
>NW_027720841.1:0-320 GCF_054177405.1 Leptonychotes weddellii | reverse complement strand
TTGTCCTTGCCAGTATTTTGTCTTTTCACTATTTTTAACCTGTTTAATTAAGTATAGTGATTGCTTACCATGGTGTTAATTTGCAAGTCCCTAAAATTTGTGATATGAACATTTTTTCACATGATTTTCTTGTCATCCATATATCTGTCCCTTGGTCCATATATCCAACTCTCTATCAATATCACACAAGTTTACTTGGTTACTGTAGCTATAGAGTAAGAGTTATTTAATCTTTGACTTATAAAAATGTGGTAAGATATTTCTTCATAAACAAACATTTATCCTTTTCACCCTACCTGATTTCTCCAGAATTTGGAAAC
>NW_027720840.1:0-320 GCF_054177405.1 Leptonychotes weddellii | reverse complement strand
GACCACAGCTGTCAGCTCGGTTCAGACAGAAGTGCCTGCCCCCTCTGAGCTTCAGGGATCTGTGCAGAACATCATTTCCACAGGATAACACAACAAACTAGCTCTATTGTACTCCATTTTGCTTACCCAGAAAGAACCAGTATTTTCTTCAAGCAGTCTTCTGAATATGAATGACAGCAGAGAAGCCAAGAGATTCTGGGCTCCTGATTCATTGAAAGCTGAGTCCAACTCCTATCAGCAAATAGCCCATGGCCTGGGTAATGATGGATGCTCAATAGATATGTGTTGAATTAATTAATTAGTGACTTAATAAGATAATT
>NW_027720839.1:0-320 GCF_054177405.1 Leptonychotes weddellii | reverse complement strand
CTCAGGGCCCTGAAACAGAGAGGCTTGGGCTGGGGGCGGGGGCGGGGAGTGGTTACCCAGGAGTGACCCAGAAGAAGGCCTGAAAGGGCTCTTCCTTCAAGCAGTCTGGTCTAGTGGTTAAGAACTCTGCCGCTGGGGCGCCTGGGTGGCTCAGTCGGTTAAGCGTCTGCCTTCGGCTCAGGTCATGATCCCAGGGTCCTGGGATCGAGCCCCGCGTCAGGCTCCCTGCTCAGTGGAGAGTCTGCTTCTCCCTCTCCCTCTGCCTGCCTCTCTGCCTACTTGTGCTCTCTATCTCTGTCAAATAAATAAATAAAAATCTT
>NW_027720838.1:0-320 GCF_054177405.1 Leptonychotes weddellii | reverse complement strand
CTTATGTCAGCTTTCTCCTTTTTACTCTGTTTCTTATAGGGATCTCGGAAGGCTGAAAGAATGAAAATACCTGAATAAAAGTCAGTAAGTAAATCTCCTTTATGTCTTTATGCTCCTATGAGCAGGTTGTAATACTAAACCCATCATTTAATTGAACTCCACTTTTCATTAAAGTGTTTTTTCAGTATGTCAATGCTGTTACAGAAAATAAGTGGTTAACAAGTACCAAATATCCAAGAAGTAGGCTCAAATGGGGTTGACTTTTTTTTAATTATTATGTTATGTTAATCACCATACATCACATCATTAGTTTTTTTTTT
>NW_027720837.1:0-5365 GCF_054177405.1 Leptonychotes weddellii | reverse complement strand
GGAACATTTCTATATTCACATGCATAAAAAAAAATAGTATGTTCTTAGCTCTAGCCACACACAAAAATTAACTCAAAATGGATCATAAACTTAATGCGTGAGATAAAACCATAGAAATTCTAGAATAAAATATAGGATAAATTCTCTATGACTTTTTGTCAAGCAAAGAACTCTTAAACAAAGGATGATCTATGAAAGAACAGTGGGTAAGTGTGAATTTATTAAAATTAAAAACTTTTGTACTTCAGAAGACACTATTAAGGCAATGAAGATCCATGACAGAGACTGGAGAAAATATGTATAAATCGTAATTCTGATAAAGAGGGTTTGCATCCAAAATACATAAAGAGTTCTTACAACTCAATGAGACAAACAGCTTGATTGAAAAAATAAATGATCAGAAGGTTTGAATAGCTGTTTCACCAAAGAAAATATACAGCGGCTGCAAAACACCTGAAAAGGTGCTCAACTTCATTCGTCATTAGGAAGAAGCAAATTAAAATTGTAACAGCACTACAAGTCTAGAAGGGCTGTCATGGAAGTCTGCGGGGTGTCGAGCGTTGGCAGGAATGAGCAGAAATGCACCCACAGGAAAGGGCAACTGGCATTGAATGCCATGGGGCACTTTTGAAGAGGTCAGCATGCCCCCAAAATCCACCCTAGGACTGCCTCCATGGAGAGGAAAGCACTGTGTGGGGGGCTTCGTAGCAGCAGTATTTATAATTTGTTCAAACTGGAACAACCTAAAGGTCCATAATGTGGTGAATAAAAGCAGTATGTCCATATTGTGGAAGACTATTTGGCCACAGAAGGGAATGAACCACTGATTTATGCCAAACCTCAAAGCCGTGATGGTGAGTGGAGGAAGCTCGATACAAGACTACGCACTGTGCAATTCTGTGCTGGTACATTTAGAGAGATAGACAAAAGGCAAGTAGTTTTCTGGGGCTGGGGACGGGATCTGGGATCCACAGGAAATGGGTATGAGGGAACATCTTGGAGTGATGAAATTGTTCTAAAACTGGTTTGTGGTGATAGTGTGCAAATCCATAAATTTGCTAAAAATCACTGCATTGTACACTTTTATAGCTGAATGTCAA
Source organism: Leptonychotes weddellii (assembly GCF_054177405.1). Classification (NCBI taxonomy): domain Eukaryota; kingdom Metazoa; phylum Chordata; class Mammalia; order Carnivora; family Phocidae; genus Leptonychotes; species Leptonychotes weddellii. Next base: position 4,265 of record NW_027720837.1, on the reverse strand, counting down.
GAGGTTCAGTTATGCATCAATCAAGCTGTTTGGACAACCCATGACTTCTCCATCCATGGAGGTGGGCACAGGTGCCCTCCAGGTGCTCTCGCCTCGGTGACAGCCCCACTTTGGGGCAGCATTCCACTGTGGAGGCAGAGTCTCAGCCTCTAGGACGACCTTCATGCCCTGACTTCTGGCGTGACACCAGCCTGACCGTTCTCACGACCTGAGACCTCTGATGGGCAGTTGCCTGCTGGTCTCCTGTCTGCCCAGGTCTGAGGCACCACGCCCTCCCCTTCAGTTTCACTGATAACCCGTCCATCACTACCCTTTTCTCTTTCCTGTATCTGCCACCTGCTTCCATATTCCCCTGTCTCCAAGGAGGTCACGGGGCACACAGTTCTCCCCCACTCAGGTGGGCACATGGAGATCCTCCCGGCTGGAGGCATATGTTCTCAGGGTACCACCAGCCTGGTTCATCCAAACTGAGGGACTCTAGCCTGCAGTTGGTGTGTGAGTCCCCCATGTTCCCGCCCCCATGCCTCCTCCTGACAGGTGACCTCGTGCCAAGAGGGTGACTTCTCCAGAGGCAGGGCTTCCCTTAGAGTTTGAGCAAATTCTTGTGAGCAGGATGGTGTCACAGGAAGAGTGCAGCTGCTGAACTTCTGTCCTGAATTTGAAGCCTCAGAGATGCGATGAAATCAGCAGTTGCATGAGGAGTTGAAATGCCAGAAAAGTCTATGGCTAGCTGATCTGGAAAGCACTTTTGAGAACCACTTGCTATTTCAGAAAGGACAGGGGTCCATTCCCACCTTGGCTAACGCACTCTCTACTCTAGATCATACCTGGAGAGCCATAATATTAACACAGGACATGAGGCTGCAACATCTTGAAGAAATTCAGCCAAGACACTCTGCAGGGTCTGCGTTAAGCTCACTGCGCACCCTTACCATGGAGTCATGGCTGCAAGCTATCTGAGCATGCTGGACCTTTAGAAGAGAGCAGAGGCATTTCTTTTTTTCTAAATATTGAAAATACTTCAAAACTTAAACTCCACAAGAGCTCGAATTCTTCACCTGGATTCCCTTAGGGTTGCACTTGACCATTTTTAGTATTTAAATTGAATCTTCAAACATTGCAATTATTGGCTCTCCCCTGCAAATTTAATACATTTTGTAAAAGCTGCATTTGCAGAATACAGATTCTGAAGAGACGGATTTTCAAAGCCCATGATTCAGCTAAGTCTAGACAGCGCAATATTTTGACAGAGAAGTATTAACATGCATTTGTACCTTCTGAGAGTCGGCTCATTTTTCTTTCTTAAGCACATTTTAAAGAAAGTCGTCTGTTGGGCAGAGCTTGGAAGCCTCCACACTGCAGTGGATCTGGACAGATGGGATGACCGAGGGTCCATCTGAGAGGCTTGTTTTGGGCGGGTCCGCCCACGGAAGGAGGGCAGCATCCGTCTCCTGGACTCGACACGCCATACTCCCGAGCCGTAGCCGGCTTGTGATCGCTATGGGCTGTCCTTGCACTGATTTCCCCTTTGAGATTATCAACCACTTAACACCTGAGGTTGTTCGAGTTGCATTTAGCAAAGCTTTCCGGTATGTTCCCTTCGAAACACCACGGACAGGCACAGATACGTGTGCTGCTGCAAGGTTGACTCACGCGCCCGCCGCATGGGCTCTTTTCTCCAGGGGGAATCACGCTTCACAGAAGTAATGGAGTCCTTTGTACGATCTAACCAACAACTTCCGTGTTAAAAATAAACAGTTAAGGTGAAGTCACATCTTCATGTTCCTAGTTGAGTAAGGAAAATGATCTGGGGACATTTTGTCAGACTTTTTTTAAATAAGAAACTTATATGTATAAAAAAATATGCCCTGATTTAGGAAAGCTTAATATTCATAGATCCAAATTCACAATTAGAAAGCATACGCTTTGCTTGATACGAAGACACATTGGTTTGATCCAGATACCCTGGAACAGAAGCAACTCTAGTGGAACAACTTATCTATTTAAAGAAATAAAAGACTTCAATCCTTTGGCAACATTGAGTGTGGACATGACATCAGGATATGCTGAGCCCTTGTAATGAGTTTGGAAGGATGCAGAGGAAGCTACCGTGAAGCAACTCATATTGTAACAGGCTGCATGTGGCTCCATCGCCACGTGGGGACACGGGGGCCTTACAGTCTTCAGAGACTGTGGTCAGTGCTCTCTCCATAAAGAAAGTGTCGGAAACGAGGGTCAGGGGCTTGGGGCTGGGGGCCCTTGCCTTGCAGGTCCCTTGTCTGCACTCCGAGGTCCTTCCCAATTTCTCCGCTCTGGACAGTCATCACCTGCTTCCTGGTGGGTGATGAAAATGAGAAATTGAACTCTTGGTTCCACAACATAATTTTCAAAAGCCCCTCATCTCTGTAATCTGTCTGGATGCTTACAGGCATTTTATCACCAAGCATGCGACTTGTACTGCCAAGAAATGATTTTACCAAAGTTAATTGAACCCGATCATAACCGAAGTGCCATGTGTAACCGCGGTTTGCATTTCTGCCGCTCCTCACAATGGAGACATTTTTACTGAGAGAGAGAGAGAGAGAATGGCCAACTGTGGGCTCTCTGACAGTTTAATAAGGATTTTAGAACAGGAAACCTCCATGTTGGCAAAAGCACATTAAAAGCCAGACAATTATGATAATGGGATGCATATTCATATTCCAGAACACCAAACAGCAGTGGGAATAAAGGGAAAAACCTTTTCTGTAGCCAAGAACAAGGGCAGGTATTTAAATCAAAGTAAGAAGTACTCTGGGTACCATCTGGATCACGGCAGAAGCAGTCATGAATGCCGGGAGCTCTGTACGATCAGAGAGTCCAGCATGTGGGGAGAGTCTAGTCATTGAAGAGCCGTCCCTGCTGATGGCCATCACCGTGATGCAAATTCATGAATCTTGGAAAACAGCGAAGATAGCTGGCAGGTGGGGGGTGGGGGGAGCAAGGAAGCCTGGCTTCAGTGTGGTGCTCTTAAGATGTCTGAAGAAAGACCACTTTTAGCCTAGACTTGAATATACAATGATTTGGCTAATCTACATCATTAGATCACAATCCTGGTTTTCCTCAAAAGTCCCAACCCGAATTAGAGAACATGCAGGGAGTACAGTCTCTCCTTTTCAGAGGCTCTTAAGAGGAAGGTCGCTCTTTGCTGTGCAGGAGACTATTCTCGGGTTAGGAGGGTTTGAGGACGTTCGATCTGAGTAACCAAATCAGGCCACTGAGGCAGGATGCTGAGCCCTGGAGCACGGAGCAGTGACCATCGCACTTGGCCTGCACACCTGTCCATCAGTGAGCACCAGAGACCCGGAGGGAGCATCTCTCCCCAGTGCTGAGCTTTGGGCCCCTGCTAGCGAATCAGCCTTTGTTAAGTACTTACTATGAGCCAGACACCAAAAATCTGTATTGTAAATGTTTCAATCCCTCCAATAACTTCATGATGGTCATAAGATCCATACCTAGAGATGTGGAGGCTAAGGAGCATGGCCAAGCCTACAGAGCTATTTAGTGACAGTCGGGGGGCCCATGGCAGCTCAGGGTGGGTGGCTCAGGGTGGGGTCTGTTTGAACCGCCCCCCACCAGTGTCCAGAATGTCTGTGGCCACTTGCAACCAAGCTGTTCAGAACAAGCTGTCAGCTGCAGTGATCTGGCTGAGATTAGGCTGTCCCAACCTAGCTCCTCCCAAATATGCAATGACAGGCCTGGGGTGGGACCCTGGGTACACAGGGCAGGGGAAAGAATTCTAGGAAGGGGTGGAACATGGGCTGGGTGTCAAGGGGAAGGTTGGGAGGGAGTGGTAAGACCGGGGAGGCTGCATCCTGGTGGGGTTAGAACAGGGCTGGGGAGGGCTGCCTGGGAGGCCTCTGGACCACAGGAAACAGAGTTGGGAAGTCTGCTGTTTACTGAGCATCATGCGGTTCTCAGGGCCTGGAGCCTGGTCAACCGTGCAGTGGGGGTGCCCGGAGCCCAGTCAGCCTTGCAGTGGAGGGGGTTCCAGTGCCTGGAGCCTGGTCAGCCCTGCAGTGGGGGGTCCAGAGCCTAGAGACTAGGCAGCCCTGTGGTGGGAAGTCCAGGGCCCGGAGCCTGGGCAGCCATATAGTGGGGAGTCAAGGGCCCAGAGCCTGGGCAGCCCTGTGGTGGGGGGTCCAGGGCCTGGAGACTAGGCAGCCCTGCGGTGGGGGGTCCAGGGCCTGGAGACTAGGCAGCCCTGCGGTGGGGGGTCCAGGGCC
>NW_027720836.1:0-320 GCF_054177405.1 Leptonychotes weddellii | reverse complement strand
TGGTCTCGACCTGGAAATGGGGCTCCAGGTGGAAGATGAGAAGCACGCAGGGTTCTTGGGCCTAGGTTCAGAACTAGTAGAACCCTTTCTATTGCCCCATTTTGTGGCCAGCCAGTCAGGAGGCCAGCCCAGGTTCAGAGGCTCCTCTTGCTGGGAGTTGCTGTGAAGGGTATACATAGAGGAAGGGAGGAGAATTGGGGTTGAGTCTGCCCCAGGCCCTGGGCCAGGTGCTCCATGGACCTCATTTCACTTAGGCCCCAAATGACTTTACAGTGAGTCCCTTCCCACCAGGGGGGAAATGCTTGCCTGGCCCATGGCCC
>NW_027720835.1:0-320 GCF_054177405.1 Leptonychotes weddellii | reverse complement strand
TTTTTTTTTTTTATTCTTATGTTAATCCCCATACATTACATCATTAGTTCTAGATGAAGTGTTCCATGATTCATTGTTCGTGCACAACACCCAGTGCTCCACGCAGAACGTGCCCTCCTCAATACCCACCACCAGGCCAACCCATCCTCCCACCCCCCTCCCCTCTAGAACCCTCAGTTTGTTTTTCAGAGTCCATCTTCTCTCATGGTTCGTCTACCCCTCCGATTTCCCCCGCTTCATTCCTCCCCTCCCGCTACCTTCTTCTTCTTCTTTTTTTTTTCTTAACATATCTTGCATTATTTGTCTCAGAGGTACAGATC
>NW_027720834.1:0-320 GCF_054177405.1 Leptonychotes weddellii | reverse complement strand
TTGTTAAACCAGTTTGGTACATGCCAGTTCTAACTTCTTGAAAGTGTGGTTTGTGGTAAGCCAGCACCTACCTACCAAACATGGGCCTTCTTGTACACCAAGGGGAGAGCACCTGTGATTTTGAAACCCTGACATCTGGTCATATATATGTCACAGATGCGGATGTGAAAACCATGTCCTGTTATTACTTTTCACTATTTCCTCTATCTAGAATCACTGAATAAATCAGTTCTGTGAGCCCCTGGAAATCACAACTCGAACCTCGAACATGTACCTTAAGATCAAATCTATATGAGCTCTATAATGATAGGTAAATCTCA
>NW_027720833.1:0-320 GCF_054177405.1 Leptonychotes weddellii | reverse complement strand
TGGTATACAGTTCATGGTATACAGTTGACTTTTAAAAAACTATATTCAAATGAAAGCTGCCTGTCTAAAGAGTCATGTATGAACACAATGGATTAATTCTGATCATGCTACCATTAATCAGAATATTTAAAATCCTTTTCTCCCTCTTTTCTCTTTGTCTCTCTCTCCCTCTCTCCTTCCCTCCCTCTCTCCCGCCCTCCATCCCTTTTCTTCCCTCTCTGTCTCTGTCGCTCATCTTAATGCAGGCAATTCTGAAGATACTCACCCAGTTCTGTCCTCTGTCTGACCTTCTATTTTGCATTCTCACTGCTTAAGGGGGA
>NW_027720832.1:0-320 GCF_054177405.1 Leptonychotes weddellii | reverse complement strand
CAGAAAGGGAGGTTTGGGGAGATGGAGCATAGAAGCAGAACCATGGCCACCGTGGGACGGCTGGTGGTACGGTTCCCACAAGGGGGCAGCGGGGCCCCTGCTCTTGCCTCAGATACCTTCTGGGCTTCCCCAGGGGACCTGGCCTTCTGGCTTCCTCCCTCTGCTCCCAGGACCAAAGTGAGGTGGGGACCCCTACCCATATGGTCATTGCTCCCCTCTCAAGGGTCCAGTCACCAAAGGGCAATAGAGGGAGCAACAGGTTAACTGGGGGGAGTGCTGCCATACAGGAAACACTCCAGCCACCAAGAGAGCCAGTACCT
>NW_027720831.1:0-320 GCF_054177405.1 Leptonychotes weddellii | reverse complement strand
TGTAGGGTGAAAATGATGAGACCGGATTGCCAAATGAATATTTGGGGGATTATTCTTCAAAACATGAAAAATAATTAGAAGTTTTCAAATAAGAACAAAACATAGTCAAAAGAGATTATTTCATGCGAGTGGAAATAATATTGAAATCTCCATCTTTCTCAAGTATAAGCTTTCCTAAAGCATGAAATGGGTCTTTTGGGTTTTTTTTAAAGATTTTATTTATTTATTTGAGAGAGAGAGAATGAGAGAGAGCGAGTACATGAGAGGGGGGAGGGTCAGAGGGAGAAGCAGACTCCCTGCTGACAGCAGGGAGCCCGATG
>NW_027720830.1:0-320 GCF_054177405.1 Leptonychotes weddellii | reverse complement strand
TGACCACCACACAGATCTTCGTCAGCAGGAAACTGGTTAAGGAAAAATGATAGTTGGCACACCAGAATACTGTGTAGGCACTAGAAATGAGGTTGTAGGTTAATTTATTGACGTGAACTTCAAGAATTGTTTCAATTTAGTGAAAAACTCTAATTAGAAAATAGTATGCAGGGCGCCTGGGTGGCTCAGTTGGTTAAGCGACTGCCTTCGGCTCAGGTCATGATCCTGGAGTCCCGGGATCGAGTCCCGCATCGGGCTCCCTGCTCGGCGGGGAGTCTGCTTCTCCCTCTGACCCTCCTCCCTCTCATGCTCTCTGTCTC
>NW_027720829.1:0-320 GCF_054177405.1 Leptonychotes weddellii | reverse complement strand
CTACCCAGATGTTTCCCTGTCCTGCAAATGGATAAACCCTACAACTAAAGATCATCCATCTGGTGGAACAGCTGCTCAGTGTTCCTTCAAAAATCCAATGATGGCCTGTGAGTTCAAGAACAGCAGTATAATTTGGGCAAGCAGGGGGTCTTCCCAGGTAGGGAAAGGACTGTGGATTTTACTGCTAATGGAGATGACAGTGGTGGTCTTTAGCATGAAAATGGAGAGTAATAGCATCCCTAAGGGCTGACCCAGAAGTGAAAACTGGCATTGCCCATTAGGATAATGTTACTGTGGTGTCATTTAAAGGGTGTGTGTGT